>NC_041397.2:114119767-114419767 GCF_900747795.2 Erpetoichthys calabaricus
TCATTACCTGTTTTGCTAGTTGTTTGTTCAGGGAAGTTAAGTGAATGACAATGATTGCAAATGACATTCATTAATCCTAATGAATTTTCCTGAATAGTGGACTCATTATTGAACGCGTTGTCAGCTAACGCAAGCGTTTAGCAGGTGTCTGTCGTTGATGTCCGTGACGTGTATGTTTTGCTTGTGCCGTTTGAGAGGCGCGTCATTGTACGTCCAGTATTTGGGACGTGTTGTTTTGGAGCTGTAATTGATTTGCCTGTGCTGTGTGAGAATCCCGTTGTAGTTTACGGCGTGCATTGTTTGTATTGAGCCTTGCCCGTTTTTGTATGTCGGTCAGTTGAGCTTTCTCTTTTTGGAGCCTTGCCTGCTTGTTTTCCGGCATTTGAGATGCGCGGTGTAGACGTCTGCGTTTATTTATTTTGTCCCCTCGCTGCCCCGAGACATTTTTTCTTCTAGAAATATGGATATGTAATAAGGAGGATCGCACTCACTGTTAATATAGAGCCTTTTCTGCGCTTGAACGGTTAATAGTGTCTCATTGTAATGAGATCCACCTATGCTGCATAGTGTGAATTGTGTTTGGTCCCGTTATCTGAGCGGTATCATTTTGTACCTGTGATCGTGAATTCATGACTTGTTTGTTCTTGAGCGTGAGAAATATGGATAAGTAATAAGGAGGATCGCACTCACTGGTAATATGGAGCCTTTTCTGCGGTTGAACGGTTAATAGTGCCTCATTGTAATGACATCTACCTATGCTGTATATTGTGAACGTGTTGAGATGACATATGTTTAATACGGACGGTTCATTTAGAAATGGGGCTGTGTGTGTCATTTGTTATTTATGTTACTGTGGTCGTGGGTCTGAATCGTCGTTTTTGTGTACGTTTCGTGTGCTATGTCCGTAGTCTGTCCCGTTTCGTGTCCAATGGGCTTTGTGTGGTGCTCGCGGCTTCTTTTTTTTTTGTGTGCTAGGGGCTTGTTGAATCCTCCTCTTTGTGTGTGTCCCGTTTCGTGTGCAATGGGTTTCGTGCTCCTTTTTTCTGTGCGCGACGCCTCATTTTTTATTTTACATTGCATTCCATCCGGTTCCCGTTGCTTGCGGGGGATTTGTGGGGCGCCTGCGCAGTGCGTCTTTTGCGGCCACGGCTCATTGCCGGATGTCCCTGCGTCCATCCGGTTTAGCATTCTCGGTTAGTAATGTGGATATACATATATACATACATATATATATATATATATATATATATACACACTGTATATAAGTTGCACACCGTTATTTTTAGATTTTTCCTGATATAATAAAACCCAAAGAAAGCAAGATATATTATCCTCTGTCAAAATGACAGTGGAAAGTGCAGTAAGTGTCAAATCTATGCAAAGGCACCAATACATTTACAGTTTTAATTTCTTTGTTGAGGACGGACTCTAGCAATTCAAATCTGCAAACATATTAGGGCAAATAGCAGCAGCATGAAAGAACTTGTGTGAAAAGAAGTGTGGCATTATTGCATGTATACTAGGTCAAGTACTGGAAACAGCACTTAACCTTGCAAACAGTCAATTATCTGTGCTTTTTGAGAGGCTGTATAATCATCAAAGAATACATAATAATAATACTGGCTCTATTGTTATGTATGTGACAGGCTCTATTTTATCCCCAGAACAACTTTATACATTACTGACTATCAACAAAGTAGTCCTGCTGGGTAGAAAAAGTACACAGGTTTAGTCATCAGCTCTAACAAGCAACTTAAAAATACTTCATTTGCAGCTGACTGACTACTGCTAAAGCCTGCGTGGTCCTTGATAACGAAGAATTCAACCAATGGAGAAACAATTTTAGCAGGGAATTGGTTAATAGTTAAAAAAGTACATATGAATGTTTACCTTGTTTTGGTAGTGCAATGCGACTGCTGTCAAAACTGTCTGGCTGATCTAGAAGTCTGGTCAAAGAACTCTATGATCTGATCAAAGTACTAGGTTTTACCTTAGAGCCTTTTCACTTTTCAGATCCCAAGGTACTCCAAAACTTCTGTGACAGGTAAGTGTCATGTAGCATTGTGAAGTGGGTCATTGAGTGTTTAACAATTTGGTTAACAGTAAATGAAGAGCTCAGTTCCAAAATCAGCTAAGTACAAAAGATAAATGTTAGAGATAAATAGGAAAATCTGGGTCCGTAAGCAGATTTTGAAACTAAATCCCTAAAACTATAGCGCTACACTGTTGCAATTAGCAGGTTTTGAAGCTCAAACATATTTTCGGCGCATGACCAACTGCATGAAAAGTCACAATCACGTATTCACTAAATTTTACCAAAAGGTGTAATTAGCAGATTTTGGAACTCACATCTTCAAATACTTCATGGTCCTTAACAGGCACTGAGCTTCTTTAAGTTGGCAGTGAAGTGAGAATATGATTTCTCATTTTGTACTTTACATAGTGCCAAGTGATAGCAGAGATTATATATCTGAAAGAATGATGGTGCAGGTCAATGCCAGGACTCATGTGGCCCGAGTTTGTAGGCATTTCCCCTGGATGACAAAGGCACTGATGCCACTGACTGGACCACACGTTACCCAGACCTAAATCCAATTGAGAACAACTGGGACGTTATGTATAGGTGCATCCAACACTGCCAATTAGCACCACACTGTCCAGGACCTCACTGATGCTCTGATCAAAGTCTGGGAGGAGATCTCCCAGAACAACAAATGCAGTCTCATCTGGACTATGCCCAGACATTGTTGGGAGTGCCTATAGGCATGAGGAGCATACACACATTACTAAGTTACATTATGATAAGTTGCCGTAATGAAATTCATGCAAGTTGGATCAGCCTGTGATTTCAATTTTTTATTTTTTCAGTGTGATATTGAATCCAGCCCTCAATGGGTTAGTGAATTTCCTTTCCATTCACCGTTGTTACATCATTTTGTTCAATGAATTATACAGTATTACTCAGTAAAGATTTTCCACACTTGAATATTTCTTTCATCATGATCAGATGTGTGATTTGAGTGTTTCCTTACTTTTTCTGAGAAGTGTATTTGACATATGCGAGGACAGAGTAGCTAACTACTACCTTCATAAAAAAGACTGACTAATTCCGCATGACATAACCTTAAGCAGGAGAGTGGCTGTGAAAATATCCAAAGGTTTATGTTGGAGATTTGAATACCAGTAAGCTGATACCATGACATACTTGGATTTTGTAGGAAAAATAAGCAATCTGGCATTCAGAAAGTCACTTAATAAAACAGAAGTAAACATATCTCAAAACACATTTAGTATATCTGTATGGACATATACAGGTGGTCTAGGTTTGGGTATTTCATAACACAGCAAATTAAAGCAAATTTTAATATGTAAAAACGTGATTAAAAGCGGTATAGCAATTAATCAAAAGTAAGATATTTATTTTCCTGAGGTGAAGTAATAAGTACATGTAAACAGAAAAATGTAACCTATTAAAAAATGACTAACTAACTATGAGATACATCAATTGTCATGTTTTTCTATTACTTCCAAAAGCAAATATCTAATTAAAAGCAAAGTTCATTTAGAATCAACAGGCAAATTGCAAAAAAAAAAAAAAAAAAAAAAAAACCCTACACAATTCTGAAAGCTGCCACTATCAACTCCTAGTTGTATAGAGATCTCTGGTGACCACTGATTTCTAACATCAACAAATCCAGGGAAAGTTTTTAGATCTACAGTCATTTCAATACCAGGCACTGAAACATGAAACTCAAACTTAAAACACTTCGAGCACATACAAAGCAGTGGGCTAGTGACCTGGTTCAATATGCCTACAAGTCTAACATTACATCTTTCCTATCCCAACACTGGCTGTGTTACCGGCCTCAAGCCTAGGGGAACCTGGGCCAGGTACAATTACTGTTGCTACAGGGTGCCACAGCGATATGGTGAAAAAGCATAAAAGAAAAGAAGCAGGCAGCAGTCACAAGTCCCAGATCATACTTGTGGGTTTTTTTTTCTCCTTTACCCAGAAATAGATAAATGCCTCAATTTCTGCATAGATCAACATGGCAATCAGTGAAACAATGGTACAAGCCAATTTCTCTGCATAACAAATAGTGTAAACACATTTACTTTGGTTCAACAATAGTATTGTGGCCAGCTATCCAAAAGTACTTGATTAGAAGCCAAAGTCCTCAGAACTCGTTAATTTTCAAAGGAAGCAGACAGTTCTGTATCACCACATTGTGTGTGGAAGGGATACTTAATCAAAGCAGTCTGACTATTTAGCAAGGCAGGTAAATATTTATGTCCTGTAGATAGCCATCAACAATAACCTGTAGCAGAATTTTCCAGAAATTCTGCCTTTTCTTTAAAACACTAGTTTATAGCCCATTACACTAAGCAACACACAGAATTCTTTAGAATACTGAATTCTAGTCCATTACAGCTGCTATCAATTAGTTTGAAAGTAACAGTATCAAATCATTTTTACAGTACAGTTAAGTATGGTTGGGGGGTGGTGGGGTGTCTAGGAAATTGACAGTCTGTAACTATAAAATATAATGTCAGCCGTAATACAAATGAACAGTAATAGATATTAGTTTGGCTGTTGCTATGGATGATAAATATACATTTACATCATGTAACAATACAAACCTTGCAGTCTGACAACAATAGGTATCCTCAGGTCCAGATCAGTAACGGCCATAATAATACCTTGAGCAATAACATCACAGCGCATTATACCACCAAATATATTTACCAATATGGCAAGCACCTGTAAAAACACATCAAGATCACTGTCATATAATTTAATATTTTTTTGTTATAATTATTTACCAAATAACAGGAATGCTTATTACACACTAAAATTAAAAAACAATCATTGTAAACATGAATAATGTAATCAACAAATCAGTCAAGAATAAATTGAACAAAGCTATTGCAATTATACAAAGTCATTAAGGTCTTATCAAAATTTTGTCAGTGCACTTCAAAACCTACAGCATGTAGCAATTTCCTCAATTTAATATTTTAAATTTGAAGTATAGAATGTGAATGGATTTATTGGCAATATACAATGAAGTCTAATCATGTATTGAATAGAGGAATTTATTTAATCTACTGTCTAGCAATTTTAACTGACTGCAATATATCTCTGGTCTAAAAATCATAAAAGTACAACTCTTTATGAGACTCTCTGCTATAATAATCAGGAAGAAGACAGGAATAAAAGATGTGTATTTAAAAGAAAAACAAATAAAATGAATGAAGAAGTAATACCAATTATGATTTTTACCTTTTTGTCAGAAGTAATAAGTTTAAAAGCTTCAGTTACTTGTTGTGCTGTGGCACCACCACCAACATCTAAGAAATTTGCCGGAGTTCCTCCATGAAGTTTAATGATGTCCATTGTTGCCATTGCTAAACCAGCGCCATTAACTGTTAAAAATGTGTCTAAGATTTAGTATGCAAAATCTTAAAATTTAACATTAAATATATATAATATACACAAATTATATTGTCTTATTTCAAAGTGATATACTAACCTGATAATATGAAACAACTCTAGACATGTGTATGATATATTCAATGGTTATTTGCACTGCTTCAAATGCTGAGAAACACTGTTCAGACAGTATATATAAATAAATGAGTATTCATTTATAACATTACATACACCTACTACATACACACACATATATATATACATACATATATATACATACATACATATACATATATATATATATGTATATATACATATATATTCATGGCATTCGTAGTCTGAATCACAATCTGATTGTTTGGGTGGTTACCTACCAGGTAACGCTTGTGGTTGGTCAGCAAGTCGGCTAACATCCGCCACGGTGCCCTCTTTCAGTTGCGAGAAGCAGATCATAGAATGGTTGAAATAGTCTACTGTCAAATAATGCAAAGAGTACGCGACACGTGTTTCGGCCTAATTCTGGGCTCATCAGGCGTACACACTCGCTGCACTCCCTCTCGGGAATCGAACCTTGGACGTCAGCGCTAGAGGCGAAGCCCCTAACGTTGCGCCACGGCGTGTGGTTCGTTCATTTGACAGCATGTAGATCGGGGTAATTACATTCATGGCATTCGTAGTCTGAATCACAATCTGATTGTTTGGGTGGTTACCTACCAGGTAACGCTTGTGGAGGGCACCATGGCGGATGAAGAAGTGATGAGATCCATATGCGCAAAGCATACAATTATTCAACTCAAAATTATATATCGAGCACATCTGTCTCGCTTAAAATTGTCCAAAACGTTTCCAGGGCAAGAGCCAACCTGCGAACGTTGCAAGCAAGTTCCAGCCTCACTAGTCCACATGTTCTGGACCTACACCAAAATAACATCATTTTGGACCAAAATCTTTAAATGCCTATCAGACAGCCTCCCTCCTAACCCACTAACAGCTATGTTTGGTGTACTCCCAGATGAGATTAAAGTGGAGAAGGACAAACAAACTAATTGCCTTCACTACACTACTGGCATGTAGACTTATCTTGCTCAACTGGAAGAATCCTAACTCTCCTAAGTCAGTGGGTAACTGATGTTATATACTATCTGAAACAGGGAAAAATCAAATTCTCACTTAGAGGAACTGTGCAGAACTTTTTCAGAACCTGACAGGATCTAATCAATAACATTTTAGAATAAGCTTTAAAAGCCCTGAGGATTACTCCATTTATCATTATTTACTTATTAATTCATCTATTTACTTATTTTTACTAGCTTTAAAGTTTTACTCTGCTGGCTTAGCTCTCTTTCTCAGGGGTGGGGGTTGATTTGTTTTTGATCTTATGTTTGTAAAAATTGATTTATTTGTATGGAATGCTGTGTGATTTTAATAAAATCAATAAATAAAAAAAAAAAAAAAAAAAAGTGTTGTGCTGTTTATGGTGAGAGATTACTAATAGCATCATCTCATTCTCTCTGCAGATGTATTTTCCGAGATGGCAGATGTACTTAGGATGCTGCGAGTTACAAGGAGTGGTTAGTATTGCTCAGCTAAATAGCCAGCTGCCAATCAATCTGCTTACCCTGTGAGTGACCTTACTACACATGTTGTTGGTCTTGCTCAGTGACAAAGTTAGCTGAAGTTTAATTGAATACAAAAAATCTGGGGTCTTATTTTCTTGTTTATATCTGAAAAAATTACTATAACCCAAGATCCATCTATGTGGGTGTGTATGTACATATACATACATTTTGTAATATACTCACTCATATATACATATACATACAGTGTATACACACATTTTTATATATAAAATCAAGACAAGCCTTGTTCAACCACATTTTCAACTGGAATAAAAGATTTTAGAACCAAAAACATTAAAAAATTCACTTCTTTTTAGAAAAATAAAAATTGTAAATCCCTTGGCTGTATACCTTTTATTTTTTTAAAGCAGTTTCTTGGTGGAGCTGGCTATTTGCTTCAGCCCAAAAATAATCAAATCTGTTATCAGATTGTCCCTGTTAACATTGCAAATGCTCCTAAATTAATTTAATAGCCGAATCTAACAGCACATATAGCATTTCAAATTCCAAGTCATTTTTCCCACCAATGGACACAGAATGTTGTATTTTTGATTAAGGATGCCCCATATGAACTTTCTTTTGCACAACTCTCATACATGTGCTCTTCCACCCATTGATTTTTCTTTCTCTTCTCCTTCTCTTGAATCGCCTTACTTGCGACTTTCTCTCCTCTTTTTTAACGCAAAAATGCAATGATTTTATTTATACTCAAAAGGAAATCTTGTTGGGGGTGCTTTTAAAGTGTAAAGTGATTTCCTTTTTACAGCTCCTTAGCTCCTTACAGACTGGCAAACAGAGGAGTAGCCATTTAAATAGTTCTGGAGAAATTTTCTTAACACATAGAAACAAGTACCATGATACATTATAAAAAAAAAAAAAAAAAAAAAAAAAAAATCAGTAGTATATTATATTGAGCAGTAAATGAACAAAATATGAATCCACCCATTTCCTGAATTAACTTGACCCAATTTAGGATCAAATGATACCCGACACCATATGGTGCTGGGGGGGAATAATCACTCATAAGGATCACCAGTACATCACAGAGCACATTTCTGAATCATGAGTTAACATGCACAGACAAAATGGATTACCAGAAGAAAAAGCAAATTCCACACAACGCTTGGGCTAGAAGGCAACAGTAACTAATTGTTAATTTTTATGTTGTTTTCACAAGCACATTAACTATATTACTTGTTATAAAACAAGCAAAACAGTCAATATGTCTTTCCTATCATTGTTTATTCAATGTGGATATATATTACAGCAGACTAACTTTGTCCTGTGACATATGTGATCTGAACTGCTATTTGCTTCCTTGCTTTCTTTCCATTAAAGGAAGAAAAAATCTCAACTCCTCTTATATTTGACAAATACAATAAACACTTTTTCAAAAAGGCGTTTAAAATTTTGTTTTCCAGAAGAATTGTATGCTTTTCCTATGCAGCAGATAATTTTTGAGAAAGTTATCAACTTTAACTTACTTTTCACAATTTTCATATTCTAATGCTGGAAAAATGTGATTAACATCACCTAAATGACTATAAAATAGGCATACCTAAACAACCAATGGTCCCATCTAGGCCAATGTAGTTAAGGTCAGACTTGGCTGCCTGCCTGTCTCTTTCATCCTCTTGGCTCCAGTCACGCAAATCAAAGATCTTTGCCTGTCGATAGGCAGCGTTAGCATCAAAATTTATTTTAGCGTCCATGCACATCACTAAAGTTGAAAAAAGAAAAAAAAATTACAAAATTTCTTGACATTCAACATTAAAATATATTTATACATTTTGAGCTTGACTTTAAGAATATTGTTTTAGGATCGCTACATAGACCATTTTCAAACAAATTATTAAAGATTCAAATCATCCAACTACAATATAAAATTAAATAAACTGTGCCACAGACATAAAGTAAGTTACCCCAGTAAATTTCAGCTTGAACTCAAATATATAAATCAAACGGTACGTTTAATACTAATAATGTACAACAAATATACTACTTTCTAAAACAGGTTATTTCTAGAGTATCACCACTCAAAAATGTTAAATTGTCTCTTTACCATAATCCTGGATCCAGTCTATTTTGATTCCTGATACAATCATAGTACATACTTTATTGTCAAGTTTTGATAATATTTTTAAAATATAGTCACCTAATACATGTGACTATACATGTACATATACATGTAATGTGTTTTCTATTAAATAAAATTAAGTTATGCATTTTAATATATTTTTGTTTATCAAGGTGCCAGATAATGGAGACGTGTTGCACATTGGTAAGATATGCAACTAAGAATCCACTGTACTCTGCACACATGACAATACAACTACTTATAATTCTCCTTAATATCCATAGTGGAAGTTTTAAGCTCAAATACTTACTAGTACAAAATTATTATTATTCCACATAATCACTTTAAACTTAATTTCCAACCAACAGCACAGATCATATATAACTTTAGCAACACACTAGCAAAGCAGCACAAAACCAAATGCTTAAAATAGACTAAGAACAAAGAAACGGCAGCACATGCTTATAGTTGTGCTTGAAGTTGTGTATAAAACTGTGTTTTAGCCACCTCTATTCAAAGGCCACAGACAAAAATGTTTGAAGTGGGCGGAAAAGTTTTATTCACCCATGAATGCTGTGCTACACTGGATCATCCGGATGGATGGTTGGTGAATGACTACCCTGTTCCTACAAGAACACAAAATTATCAAAGAGGTTGTGAAATAATGATTTGGGGTGGAACATTGGGAAGAGAGATGGTAAATCCCTCAGGGACCCTGGGAAAATATGGTATAAAATGAAGAATCATGTCTTTAAAAATAAAATGATTTTTAAGCAGGACTACACACCCTCTTGTTCTGCATACAAAACCATCAACTACTTAATTGCTATGGGCATAGGGAAAGAAAAAAAAATCAAGGTGTGGCTACTATTACCCCCATACCTCAACCCTATTGAGAACCTTTGAAGCATCCTTAAAAGGAAGACTAAGCAGCAGCTAGGCGAGGCAATACTGGCATGTTCAAATGAAATACAGGAGGAAACTACACATGCACTTAGTAAATTCAATTTAATGGATGAGAGATATGTTAAAGTCATAACAAAGGAGGACTCATATTAATATGTACAGTGGAACCTCGGTTCATGAACGTCTCGGTACTCGTACAAATCGGTTTACAACCAAAAAGTTCACCAAACTTTTGCCTCAGTTCACAACCACACACTCGGTATACGAACAAGCCAGTTTCCCTTTCGGTTTGTACATGTTCAGTCAATCCCTGTGCATTTCCTGTGCAGCGAGCAAGAGAGAGAGAGCGAGAGAGCACGACACACACACACACACACACACACACACACACACACACACACAGAGAGAGAGGCAGTGCGAGAGAGACAGACGCACACACACAGGCAGTGCAAGAGAGAGACAGACGCACACACACAGGCAGCGAGAGAGAGAGAGACACACAAACACAGAGGCAGCGCAAGAGAGAGAGCTGGACGCATAAGGTAGGAAGGCAATTAAAGAATGCACTGGGCTTGATTTTGTTTTCACTTCTGTTTACAGCGATCGGTTCATAGCGTGCATTGTTGCAATGTTACTTTTCTTGGTGGTTTATTAAATTACGGATTTTTTCAAATGTTCATTTTTTTCCCTGTGCTTAAAACTCCTTAAAAAAAAAAGTGTTTTTAGCCAGCAGATGGTAGCGCTATAGCGCAAACTATTGCAGTGTTAAGTTTTCTCTGTTGTTCAAGGTTTTCTCAGTGTTATTCAATGTTTTTACATTTAGTTTACTATTACGCTGTGCATTCTATGGTTTAATTAACTATATTTGTGCTTAAAAACTTAAATATATATATATATATATATATATATATATATATATATATATATATATATATATATATATATATATATATACTTATTTACATACAGTTCGTATGGTCTGGAACGGATTAATTGTATTTACATACAATCCTATGGGGGAAAATTGCTTTGGTTCACGACCAAATCGGTTTACAACCACAGTTTTGGAACGAATTATAGTCGTGAACCAAGATTCCACTGTACCTTGACCTATAAAAATGATTTTTTTGTTTGATTTAAATTATGTTTTATTTTTTGAAAAAATCTGTGCATGCAGCTAATACAATAGATTTTGGTTTTAAGTTCATTATGATCTATTAAATGTTTTCAAACTGTATTTTGCAGAATAATTTGGAACATTCTATTTGGTGTGATTTAAAATTTTTTAAAAACAACTGTTTTCATTATCAGTGGTTTTGCTTTTAAAAACATCCACATTATAATTATACTATAAATCAGAAATCCTTAAACATATTGACTGTTTAGGAAAAACAAACAAAAATTGCATGTGCAAAATAATTTGGAACACAGTGCACAATTAGTGTAAGTTTCTCAAACTGTAAGGCTTATTGATAAAGAATAAGCTCTATTTTTTAAATCAAACACACTGCAGGAATAATGCTACTCAGTAAAAGGTGTCAGGAAAAATTAGGACATATTACACAGATAAAAACCTCTGACTGGAAGAGCACAAAATCAAATCATACAGTCAAATGCTATGTAGTGAAAAATGCACATTGAAGTATGGCTTTTCTATCAAATACATCTTCAGCTGCAGGTCTATAGCACTACATCCCAAATTTGGAAGCTCTTTATCAATCCACACTTCACATGTGATGAGACTGTTGAAAAGTCATGTTTGCTTTCACAAAACAAAGAACATATAAAAAGATGCAGTAGGTATAAGTAAACAATGGTCGCCTGTTTTCAAAATTAAAAAAAAAATTATACAATTCAACAGCTTGCGTGGCACCTCTTCAAACTGTGTTGACGCATTTCACATAGTTCAGTACTCTACCAGGTTTGAATTAATCTAAAAACTGCTCCACACATTCACCAAATTCAAGTTCACAACCAGATTATTTTTCATTTCGCTTTCACGGTTACATTGAAGTTTGAAATGCCTAGCTCATCTGCCTAATAACTATCATATTCAAGTTAATTTTTCTGCTACATAATGAATATGCAGGGGCTACACTAGCACCAAAAGAAAGAAAAATAAGATTAAATAAATAAGTAAACAATCAGTGCTTAAAAGAGGCTGGATCAAAAAAACAGCCAAAAAAAAAAACACTTCTTTTGTTAATTTTGACATAGATTATACAAGGGTCCAAAACAAGTCTGGAGGGAAAAAGCTACCATCCATACAACTGAAAAAAAATTATTCAGCGGCTCAAAATTCAGGAAATGGCACTGTCCTGTATATCTTTATTGCTAAGCAAACTGTGCATGAGTACAGTCATCAGCATAGCATTCTTATATTCACATAGCTCTGTCAAGTATGGGATAAGGAGGTGCCCATGCTCTGTGGGTGATGTTAGGCTTTCAGAAATACTACTTGCGAATAAGAACAGAAAGATGACAATTGTTTCACAGGAGTATAAACTAAAACTTGGGGAATACTCATTTTGAATAACATGGCAGATAAGGAGGCGTTTGTTAAAGTAATCTGTTAGAATGTGACACATCATCTATGGCAGGCATGTCAAACACGCAGCCCCCGGGCCGCATGCAGCCCACAACAGAAATCTGTGCGGCCCGCATGACAGATCCTAGTTAGCACTAAACTTGTACAAAATGATTACTATCGTTTGTGATTGAATCATTCTGCATCTTCGGCGTTACATAATTGACTTTTCTTACTTCTGCCTTCTGACAAAAGCGTGTTTTCCCATTGCATTATGGTACCAGAAACGTCATCTGCTAGTATAGCCACGAGCCTTGGCCAATGTTAATGAGCGGCGATGTCGCAACTGAACTGCTAGGCTGCAGCAGCCTGGCAGAAGGAGCGGCCTTAGGCATGTGCAAACTGTGCACCTGCACAGGGCCGCCACGCCAATATATATTGAATATAAAACAGAAAGAGAAAATAACGACACAGCTGACAGTAATGTGGCTGAAAAACATTGTGTTTCTTATTAATTAGTATGCTGTATTTACTAATGTCGCTCGAGTCGGAGCAGTAAGCTAAATGTAGTATTATAACGTTCTGCCATAATGAGAATATTATGGGCCGCCACTTGGTTTTCAAGTTACGGACATGTGCATATAGAAGCGTGTCATGAGCATGAGGTGGCTATGCAGTCTCTGCAACTGACGTGGCCATCCGCCGTGCATAAGATACCATATTGACATTGGCAGGCGAAGGGGCCACCGATTCTTTCTCTGCCATGGCTGCTACAAGCCTAGAGCCGCCCCTGGCAGGCTACACTACTGGCAGGGCTGCTGAGACTGGCCACAGGGCAGAACTGACCATCACGAGCAGTAATAGCTCGCATATTTTCATGTTTTTTTGCTCTAGTTTTATGTAATTTGGTGCTAGTATTGTAACGAACAGTTAGTGCAGACTACAGCTGAAGATGTGAAGTGGATGTGAGAAGTTGGTGAGTTGTTTATTAACAAATTTTTGTGATTTTGAGTTTGTAAAATTAGTGTAGGTCAGGGGGCTTTTTGCATATCGGCTTATTTTATAATATAAACTTTGAAGTAAACTTAGTAAAGTAAAATTTAATTTTTGGAGGATTTGTTTATCAACTTTAATTACTGAGCAATGAATTCAGTGAGCGTTTTCGTAATTTCAGTTCACATGAACAGGACTTTGCGCTGTTTACGTCACCATACTCTTACAACGTTGAGAAAGCGCTCGAGAATATCCAAATGGAATTGATTGAACTGCAGTCAGATTCTATTCTGAAGGCAAAACACAACGAAGTTGGTGTGCCAGGCTTGTATGCTTACCTGCCACCCTCATATGTGCAGATCCGTAAGTTGGCATCGAGAGTACTGTCTATGTTCAGAAGCACTTACCTTTATAAGCAATTGTTTTCGTTAATGAAAGCTACCAAAACCCCACATCGCTCAAGACTTACCGTCAAGCACCTTTCATTCCTCATAAAAGTTGCAGCTGCACAAGATTTCAAGTCTGATATTGACGAACTGGTTACTAACAAGAGATGCCAAGTGTCGGGACAAAAGAAATAGATCTCACACTGTAAGACTCCTATATAAGCAATGAATATAATATAGTGAATATAAGGACCTAGCTAAGAGGCTAAGACTCTAATTGTACAATTTTGTACGGAGATTGAATGGAAATAAATTGCTTTTCTTTAGACTTTAAACTTTAAGTGTTACATTTTTTAAAGTTTTCAGTATTGGAAAGAAAGCTACAGTAACTTTGTATAATAGTATTTGTTACAGTGCGGCCCGCTGACGCACGTATGGCAGTCGAAGCGGCTCACCAATGGTAGTGAGTTTGACATGCCTGATCTATGGTCTAGTGACAGGTGGTGAACCAGCGGAAGGATAGGGAAGGCTGCAGGGAACTGTGGTATCCAAGGTGAACTTCTCCAAGGTTGGTAGTATGGCTGTCCTTCTGACATTGTAAGCAATCTCTGCTTCCATTTAGGAGACTGGCATCATCCCAAATGAATGGAAAACAGGACTTGTCTTTCATATCCGGAAAGAGAAGGGTGATTACCTGGATTACGGCAGCTACTGGGGAATAACACTGCTCTCGTGCCAGGTAAGGTCCTTGCTAGGGTCATCCTCAATAGGATCTGTGATCACCTGCTCACCTACCTGCGACCGGAGCAGTCTGGTATAATGTCTAAAAAGTCTATCATTGACCACATCCCGGCACCGAGGGTTTTCATGGAGCACTAATTCGAATATCAGATTTTCTTTGCAGCCTTTGTCAATTTTCGTAAAGTGTTCAACTCAGTTGATCAAGCTGTCCTGTGGAACATCCTGAGACTTTGCGGTATCCCTCCAAAGTTGCTGGATATCATGGCCAGCCTGTACACTGGTACCGTGAGTGCTGTGCAGACTGGAGGCAGAACCTCTGTGTTCTTCCCAGTTGATTCTGGGGTTCGTCAGGGGTGTGTCTTTGCTCATGCCCTGTTTAATCCTTGCATGGACTGTGTGTGGGGAGGATCGTGGGGTCCAGTGGATGTGGGGCATATATGGGTGAAGAAAGATTCACTGATCTTGACTTTGCAGACAATGTTGTGATCTTTGCGGAGTCAATGGAGGTTCTGAGCGGGCTCTCTTTAGAATGAGTGAAAAGTCAGAGTGTCTGGGCTTGCAAGTGTCCTGGATAAAAACCAAGATCCAGGCCTTTAATGGCCTCTTTGGCACAGCCATTGGGAGTGTGTCTGTCTGCAGAGAGAATGTCCATCTTGTCGAGAGGTTTACTTACCTCTGCAGGGACATTCATGTCTCTGGTGACTCTTCCTATGAAGTTAGTAGACTGATTGAAAGAGCATAGGGGGGGCATGGGGTTGCTGGAAAGAGGTGTGTGGCACTCTCTGTATGTTTGCAAAAGGATGAAGGTCCAAGTCTTTAGAGTCCTGGTGCTTCCTGTTTTGCTATATGGTTGCAAGACATGGATGCTATCCAGTGACCTGAGATGAAGACAGGACTCCTTTGGTACAGAGTCTTTTCGGAGAATCCTTGGGTATTGCTGGTGTGACTTTGTGTCAAACGAGTGGTTGCTCACGGAGTCCCAAATAAGGCACATTACCTGCATTATGAGGAAGCATAAGTTATGGCACTAAGGCCATAAGGCATGATTCCCTGAGGTTGATCCGGCTCACAGGATCCTCATTGATGAGGACCCAAGTGGCTGGACCCAGGCCAAGGCACACCTGGCTATGGCACATAGATGGTCAATTCTGAAGGGTGGGACTGAACTGTGTATTGGACTGGGGGGTTGCCAACTGGGATCACATCAATTGCACTTTTGATTGTAATGTGTGCAATGATTATATTTAAAGAAATAAAATGGTTTACGAACGTATTTTTATTTTTGATTGCTCAGAACTAATCTTAAAACTAGCATTTTCTTAATGATATAAGCACCTGATACAATACTTAACTGGGAGTTTCCAAGAATAACACGAATCACCCTTATTCAGTGAAATAAGAAAAGCACTTGGTCACAGGGGGGAAAAAAATTTTAAAAATCAATTAACTGTACAAACTTGACCACAGAATTTATTATTGTTCAAAATTCTAAATATATTAAAATAAAATTCAACAATGTTTTAAAATAAAAATTCTTGAAACAGTACAAATGGTCTGAATATTCAACTTGAAGATTCTGGCATAAACTAAATCACAGAAGGCTCTCTTACCAGAAGTAACAAAGTCCCCACTCCTTCATCAATACCGTTTAATCCAGTCTGGTACACTCGGCACTGACAATTTTTGCCTCAGATTTAAAGTGAGCTTTCCTACATATTCTTTAGTCAAAGGTTTTAAGTTAGTCATATTATTTTAATAAAACTGATAATTATGGTGCATTGTTAATTATGAAGTAATTGCTTTTATTTACTATGTATGAATCTTTGAGATTTACTGTTGTCGCTGAAAGAATGTTCTTCTTGATTGCTATTTCACATCATTTACTTGAATTACAATACAAAAATGCTTATTCAGTTCACACTATGACTTGACTGACAAACACAGCACATCATGTTCTGTCATACTGCTCCTGTTATTCAGGAATTTGTTTCTTACCAATTCCTGAAGAGTCTTCTACCATAGGATTTATCTCCACCATTGAAGCATCATACTTGATAAACAGATTATATAGTTTGATCATATTTTCTGCAGCCTCATCTAGTAGACTAGGTGGAAATCCCATTTTTTCTGCAACCTATTAAGAAAATATTTAAAAAAAACATTATTACAAAGGGAATCAATAATAGAACTCTTTTTAATCTGCATTTATTCTTTATGTACCATACCTTTTTGTAACATTTTTCTTATGTAACAAAGAAAACTTATGGACTTTACTGTTAAACAGTGTTTGTTTTTATAAATCTATATGCATTGCTTATTAAATAATTACCTAATATTCACTTTTCAAAACTAAAAATATAAAAATAGCATATTGTAATTTTTAATCTAGATTTTCTGCAAACCCAAAATTTACTCAAATTCAAAATGAACAAGAATCTC
Source organism: Erpetoichthys calabaricus (assembly GCF_900747795.2). Lineage (NCBI taxonomy): Eukaryota > Metazoa > Chordata > Cladistia > Polypteriformes > Polypteridae > Erpetoichthys > Erpetoichthys calabaricus. The sequence goes on from NC_041397.2 coordinate 114,136,890, forward strand.
TCATGTTTGTATGACAGACAGACTGAAGCCATCATATAAGTAAAGTAAACCATAACTAAGCAAACACAGGCTTCTTTGATTTCTCACTTACAATGTTTTTAATGTGGATTTTGGCACTATGCAATAGCAAGGTTAGATGTGTTTTATGATTGTAAAATTGTGTGCCATTTATGTTATTATACCTGTGAAGTATTTTTTATGTTTCTATATCATTGCTGTAAAAACAATTAAACAATGCCTTCTGGAATAATGAACGTTGCTTAAACCTAGGACCTAGAAATTCTGCAACTTCATTTTAAACAAAACTGCTGGAAATTGATACAGATTCATTCTGGCAAAGAACACTGATAGCATATACAAGTTTGTTGTGTGGCATATGACGGACTATCATTCTTTCCATCATTACCGCCTGCTTATAAACAATGCTGCAGAAAAAAATACTACAGGTGCTGGTCATAAAATTAGAATATCATGACAAAGTTGATTTATTTCAGTAATTCCATTCAAAAAGTGAAACTTGTATATTAGATTCACTCATTACACACAGACTGATGTATTTCAAATGTTTATTTCTTTTAATGTTGATAATTATAACTGACAACTAATGAAAGTCCCAAATTCAGTATCTCGGAAAATTAGAATATTGTGAAAAGGTTCAATATTGAAGACACCTGGTGCCACACTCTAAAGGCTTTTGCAGGTGTTTTGAGTTAATTAGCTGATTAAATGGTTTCTCAGTCTAGTTCTGTAGGCTACACAATCATGGGGAAGACTGCTGACTTGACAGTTGTCCAAAAGACGACCATTGACACCTTGCACAAGGAGGGCAAGACACAAAAGGTCATTGCTAAAGAGGCTGGCTGTTCACAGAGCTCTGTGTCCAAGCACATTAATAGAGAGGCGAAGGGAAGGACAAGATGTGGTAGAAAAAAGTGTACAAGCAATAGGGATAACCGCACCCTGGAGAGGATTGTGAAACAAAACCCTTTCAAAAATGTGGGGGAGATTCACAAAGAGTGGACTGCAGCTGGAGTCAGTGCTTCAAGAACCACCACGCAAAGACGTATGAAAGACATGGATTTCAGCTGTCGCATTCCTTGTGTCAAGCCACTCTTGAACAAGAGACAGCGTCAGAAGCGTCTCGCCTGGGCTAAAGACAAAAAGGACTGGACTGCTGCTGAGTGGTCCAAAGTTATGTTCTCTGATGAAAGTAAATTTCCTTTGGAAATCAAGGTCCCAGAGTCTGGACGAAGAGAAGAGAGGCACAGAATCCACGTTGCGTGAGGCCCAGTGTAAAGTTTCCACAGTCAGTGATGGTTTGGGGTGCCATGTCATCTGCTGGTATTGGTCCATTGTGTTTTCTGAGGTCCAAGGTCAACGCAGCCATCTACCAGGAAGTTTTAGAGCACTTCATGCTTCCTGCTGCTGACGAACTTTATGGAGATGCAGATTTCATTTTCCAACAGGACCTGGCACCTGCACACAGTGCCAAAGCTACCAGTACCTGGTTTTAAGGACCATGGTATCCCTGTTCTTGATTGGCCAGCAAACTAGCCTGACCTTAACCCCATAGAAAATCTATGGGGTATTGTGAAGAGGAAGATGCAATACGTCAGTCCCAACAATTCAGAAGAGCTGAAGACCACTATAAGAGCAACATGGGCTCTCATAACACCTGAGCATTGCCACAGACTGATCGACTCCATGCCACGCTGTATTGCTGCAGTAATCCAGGCCAAAGGAGCCCCAACTAAATATTGAGTGCTGTACATGCTCATACTTTTCATGTTCATACCTTTCAGTTGGCCAACATTTCTAAAAATCCTTTTTTTGCATTGGTCTTAACTGATATTCTAATTTTCCGAGATACTGAATTTGGGACTTTCATTAGTTGTCAGTTATAATCATCAACATTACAAGAAATAAACATTTGAAATACATCAGTCTGTGTGTAATGAATGAATCTAATATACAAGTTTCACTTTTTGAATGGAACTACTGAAATAAATCAACTTTGTCATGATATTCTAGTTTTATGACCAGCACCTGTACTTGTAATGCTGTTCTGAAGAATGGGATTTCAGAAAACAAAATTAACAGAACTAGCCCCCAGAGTGCCACCGGCTAACGCTTCTTCGCGGGGCCCCAGCTCGTGGTGTCTCCACTTTCCAGGTGGCCAGTTTGTAACATCATGACTGCTGTTTTCCGCCCTTTGACCGTGTGCTTTCTCTTTTCCTCGATCTCTCTCGATTTATTTATCCCCCATTCTCAGGTGTCGACCTGTATTATTTATATATATATATATATATATATATATATATATATATATATATATATATATATATATTGTGGTGCCCGGCGGGCATACATGCCCAGCCGGGACGCCCAGGAGGACCGGAGGAGGGCTTGTGGATCCTCCGGAACACGAGGGGGCGTCCTCCCTGGTTGCTGTGGTCACCGCCAGAGGGCGCCCCAATACCTTGGGAGTGTTGGACCTCAGTACTTCCGCTACACCGGGAAGAACTGGGCGGAAGAGACTTGGAGACACCCGGTGGACTTCCGGTTTCACCGCTGGAGCTTCCGCCACCCAGGGGTGTGACTACGAGCCCCAGGATGCAGCTGGAGCCCTTCCGGGGCGAATAAAAGGGGCCGCCTCCCTCCAGTCGGGGGCAAGAGTCGGGTGGAAGAGGACGAAGCTTGGTGGACAGGAGTGGAGGCGGACCAGAGACAGTTGAGGCATTGTGTTGTGGCCAGGACTTAAAAGGGTGATTGGTGCTGAGGCACTGGGTATTGTGCTCACTACTATTGTAAATGTAAGTGTAAATAAATGTGTGTGGTGAATCAACATGTCTACCTGTCTGTGTCCGGGCTGTTCCCCACAATATATATATATATTATACTAGCTGTACCCGGCCACGCGTTGCTGTGGCTCAGTCTGGTTAAATGGAAAAGAAAGAAAACAGAAAGCGCACGTTTCTAATATGTTTAATTTCACAATGCTTGTGGGTATACAATATTTTTTGTTGTTCCATTGTCTGTGCAGATACAGAGATTGTCTGGTTTGCCGACTCTAGAACACGCAACATATAAATTGTCCATGTGAGAAGCAATCCGTGTCTAGATCTAAACCGTACAATTGTAAAGATTGGCCCTGAGCTTTGTTGATGGTGATTGCAAACGCCAATCGAATTGGGAATTGCAATCTCTTAAATTGAAATAGGATATCCGTTGGAATGATAGGAATGGGAGGAATGAGGACATGTTCACCTTTGAAAGGTCATGTGAAGATTGTTGCTTGTACGACATTGCTCATTAATTTTTTTACTGCAAGCCACGTGCCGTTGCAAAGCTTTGGCTGGTTGATATTTCGGAACATAATTGGCATGCTGATTTTCAATTGGAGTAAGTGCAGTGGCATCCCTGGCAGATCGAGTGAATTTAAAAATTCTGTTGGATAATTAACCGCTTCATCTGCTTCCACAACGGTGTCGACGGACTTGTATGTGAGTGCCTCGCTTTGAATGTTAGACTGAATAATATTGTTAAGTTCGTAGACGTCTTTTTTCTTGGCCGCAAGAATAGCTCATTCACTCAGTTTGTCAGCATGAATAACAATCTTGTGTGTATCAGATGGCATCATGTCAATTGCTGTTTTGAACAAACGCACTAAATAGTTTTTTTAGTGAAGAAGCTCTTGCAGTTGGGAAACGATGGACCTTTTTATGCCGGTAGAAATTCCGGAGCATGCATTCAATTCATCATTGCCATCACAAATACATTTGTAGGAATTTATGTTGACCATCTGGGAACGGAAGGAGGGAGCCGGCTTTATGATAAATTTGTCCTTTCACTTTGAAAGTTGGCATGAATTGAGCTGTTACGATTTCTGCACCGAACGACGTCATTTGGAAGCATGAGTTGTATTTCCTGATGTTAGATAGGAAATGCTTTGATTCGGCGGTATATCCGGCAAGCAAAGTTTTTAATGGCTCTGGCGATTCTCCAAGTTGAGGCAGTTTAATTTTTCCCGGCAGTGCAACACATTCATGCAAGGCGATTGTAATCGCGTGATTGGTGAGCACGGAGTCGTGTTTGACGCTGATCTGCTGTTTCTTGTTGACGTCTTTCAGCCACTCTCAGCCTGTCGTGTTCATTCTGTTGAGAACGAAGCAGATCTGAAGCTGCAGAACGCTATCACAGTGCTCGCAACCGTGCATCCTCAAGTCTGGCTGCACGTTGCTCTGCTGCTTCCTCGGCACGTATTCGAGCCATTCTTTGTCTGTTTCGCTTGTTCGCTGATGCCCGTTCTTCCTCAGTTTGATTTGCAATTACTCGTCGCACTGCTTCCGTTCTGCGAGTACGACGACCTAAGTTTGATCTTCTGCAAGGCATTATTTGGATGAACTAAAGCAGATCGATTGCACTGAAAAATTTTGTATAGCGTGTGTTGCTTTTACGTCCAACAGATGGCACTGTTTTTCAAACAAAGCATGTTTTTACCTGTCACAGGTGTGACATCTATATAATATAGGTATATAAAAACACGTACGTATTCGAATGCAACGTTGTGTCAAAATTTCAAAGCAATCGGTGAAGAACTTTCAGAGATTTAAGATTTTGAACAAACGAACATATATACATACACACACATCCTCGTGCGCCGTGTCTTAATCACGCACCACAGGAAGCCAATGAGGCAATCAAGAACGACCGCACCCTCATGTGCAGGTGCGACTCGCTCCCACTACCCCATTAACTTGCCGCGGACGTGCAATCGCACACACGGAGAACGGTACAACTATACGGATTTAAAAACCTGACCTTTTATATTGGAAGCCGTGGACCCGCTATACCACAGTGTGTTTATATTCAAAGCTGTAAAGCAAAAAAAAAAAAAAGGGAATATTTCAAAGGTGGGGGGATTCTTTTATTTATATATAATAAAATATATTATATAGCCAACCCGCAGCGTAGCACACGCCGCATTATTATGTATTGATGGGTGAACACTTCCTGAAAGACACAGTTGTCCAAATGGGGTGGGTTTGAGGATACGACTGTAGGTGAATGAAAAGATGGAACTCCATTTTGTCCGTGACTGAAAACTGGAGGACCGCCGTCGCGCCTCCACCTCCCAGAGCGAGGGACGGGGCTGGACGGCGCTCGGGCGTGGAGGGCGGAATGGGGGGAGAGGGTAAGGATGCCCATTCCGCCCCAGCCCCCCTGCCATTCTAGTCTGCTGATTTCTTAGTCATCGTTCAGTACGCACTGCCTGCTCATGTGCCCGGCCTCAACTCCTCACCTGAGTCGCTTTCGTCTGTGTACAGTCCACATGCACCTGTGAGTCACGTTGACGTTTCATTTTCCAAACACCGCCTCAGTCGCTTTCGTCTCTGCTACAGTCCACATGGACCTCTGAGCCACGTTGACGTTTCATTGTTCTTTGCGGTTCCGGCTACTTTTCTATATATAATCCACCAAGTCAGCCGACCATGGTAGTAGCATCGGGGGGTGTGTACAAAGGGCAGGGACTTAATCAGCGCGAGCGTATGACCCGCACTTACTGGGAATTCCTTGCCACTTGTCCCTCTAAGAAGTTGGACACCACCCGCTCGGGGGTCGCGTAACTATTTAGCAGGAGGGAGTTTCGTTCGTTATCGGAATTAACCAGAAAAATCGCTCCACCAACTAAGAACCGGGTGAGGTTTCCTGTGTTGAGTCAAATGAAGCGAAAGGCTCCACACCTGGTGGTGCCCTTCCGTCAATTCCTTTAAGTTTCAGCTTTGCAACCATACTCCCCCCCCGGAACCCAAAGACTTTGGTTACCCGGTTGGCTGCCCAGCGGGTCATGGGAATAACGCCGCCGGATCGCCAGTTGTCATCGTTTATGGTCAGTACCACGACGGTATGTGATTGTCTTCGAACCTCCGACATTCGTTCTTGATTAATGAAAACATTCTTGGCAAATGCTTTCACTCTTGCTCGAATTGTTGGTGGGTGTGGCTCTGTCTTGTGTGCGTCTTGCTTGCCATGGACTTCGATAATTCTTAGAGTTGGTGGGCTCCGAGTTATCGGCGGGCGTGGCTCTGTGAGTTGTCATGCGTATCCCATGGTTGTGTTGTGTGCCCTGTCGGCTCAGTGAATTATATATATATATATATATATACAGTGATCCCTCGCTATATCGCGCTTCGCCTTTCGCGGCTTCACTCCATCGCGGATTTTATATGTAAGCATATTTAAATATATTTCGCGGATTTTTCGCTGCTTCGCGGGTTTCTGCGGACAATGGGTCTTTTAATTTCTGGTACATGCTTCCTCAGTTGGTTTGCCCAGTTGATTTCATACAAGGGACGCTATTGGCAGATGGCTGAGAAGCTATCCAGCTTACTTTCTCTCTCCCTCTCTCTCTCTCTCTCTCTCTCTCTCTTGCGCTGACGTAGGGGGGTGTGAGCAGGGGGGCTGTGTGCAGCTGCTTCCTGAAGGACATGCTGAACGGAGCTTCGCATACTTAAAAGCTCAAAGGGCACGTATTGATTTTTTTTTTGACTGCTTGCTTTGCACTCCTTTGAAAAGGAAGATATGTTTGCATTCTTTTAATTGTGAGACAGAACTGTCATCTGTCTTGTCATGGAGCACAGTTTAAACTTTTGAAAAAGAGACAAATGTTTGTTTGCAGTGTTTGAATAACGTTCCTGTCTCTCTACAACCTCCTGTGTTTCTGCGCAAATCTGTGACCCAAGCATGACATTCTAAAAATAACCATATAAACATATGGTTTCTACTTCGCGGGTGGCTCTGGAACGCAACCCCCGCGATGGAGGAGGGATTACTGTATATATATATATATATATATATATATATATATATATATATATATATAGATATGCCAAGCTACTGAATTTTCTTCTTGTTCTTTCAGCTGCTCCCGTTAGAAACTGAGAAAAAAAATACTATGCCATGTATTCTGAATGTGTGTTTTTAAACTGTTCAGGATTTTTACATAACAACACAATTTGTTCTAAGTACTTAATTTGAGTTCACGTAGAACATTATACCTCTTCCATTTTTATAGATAGATAGATAGATAGATAGATAGATAGATAGATAGATAGATAGATAGATAGATAGATAGATAGATAGATAGATAGATAGATAGATAGATAGATAGATAGATAGATAGATAGATAGATAGATAGATAGATAGATAGATAGAGATAGATAGAGATAGATAGAGATAGATAGAGATAGATAGATAGAGATAGATAGATAGAGATAGATAGATAGATAGATAGATAGATAGATAGATAGATAGATAGATAGATAGATAATCTTTATTGTCATTGTCACTTTTACAAAGGAACAACGAAATTGAAGGTGCAGTCGACTCAGCGTGAGGAATAAAGAGTTAAAAAGACAAAAAGACAAGAAGAGAGAAAATAATAACAAACCGAATAGTAATAAATATACAAATTGCACTTGTTGACTTAAGGTCTATATTGCACATTGGTAGAATGATATGGAGCAGTTTTATTCTGAGTTCAGGGCCATGATTACTTTCAGATAAAAGCGGTTTTTAAGGCGGTTTGTCCTGGTTTTCATTGCTCTGTATCTCTTGCCCGATGGCAAAAGCTGGAAGAGGCAATGACCGGGATGTGATGAATCCTGTGAAATGTCTACTGCTTTTTTGCAGCATCGGGAGGTGTAGATTTGTTCCAGAGTGGGGAGGGTACAACCAATTGTTCTCTCCGCTGTCCTGACGACCCTGTGGAGCGCTTTCTTTTCTGAGGAAGTGCAGCTGCCGTACCACACACACAGTCCGTACGTGAGCACACTCTCGATGGAAACAGTGATAAAAAGCAAGGAGCAGATTTTTTGGGAGATGGTTCTTTCTGAGAATTCTCAGAAAATACAGTCTCTGCTGCGCCTTCTTCAGCAGCTCCTTGGTGTTGGCGCTCCAGGTCAGGTCATCCTCCAGCTCAATGCCCAGCAAACCTGAACACCGGGACCCTCTCCACACAGGCCCTGCCAATGATGAGTGGCTGGATGTCAGTTTTGTTTTTCCTAAAGTCAATAACAAGCTCCTTCGTTTTTTTTGGTGTTGAGGAGCAGGTTATTGACTGTGCACCACTCTGACAGTCGCTCCACCTCGTCCCTGTATGCCAGCTCATCCTCCTTGCCCGAGATGAGTCCGACCACTGTCGTGTCATCCGCGAACTTTATAATCTTGTTGCTATGGCGAGTGGAGACACAGTCATATGTGTAGAGGGTGTAGAGAAGCGGGCTGAGCACACAACCCTGCGGCGTCCCGGTGTTGAGGCTGGGAGCAGTGGATGTGTGGAGACCCAGCCTGACCCTCTGGGAGTGACCAGACAGGAAGTCCAGTATTCAACTGCAGGTGAGTGATGAAATCCCAGATCTGCCAGTTTGGACACCAGTCGTTGTGCGAGGATGGTGTTAAACGCTGAGCTGAAGTCTACAAAGAGCAGTCTGGCATAACTACCCTGCTGCTCCAGGTGGGTCAGGGCAGCATGAAGGGCTGTGGCCACAGCATCCTCCGTGGATCTCTTTACTTTGTAAGCAAATTGAAATGGGTCCAGGTCTGCTGGCAGGCAGGCGATGATATGACTCCGCATCAGTTTCTCAAAGCACTTCATGATGACAGATGTGAGTACCACTGGGCGGAAAGCATTCAGACTGTTCGTGATGGATTTTTTCGGCAGCGGAACAATGATTGAGGACTTGAGGCAGGATGGGACAGTGGCCTGGGACAGGGACTGGTTGTCAATCCTAGTGAAAATTCCGGCCAGTTGATCTACAGTCTTTCAGCACCCGTCCAGCCACACCGTCAGGTCCTGCAGCCTTCCTCGGGTTCACCTTCCTCATCACCCGCCTCACCTCACACTCTTCCACTGTGAGTATATTGCTGTTGTGAACAGGCTGCTGTGATGGAGCTGCTGTTGGTGTCACCTTAAAGCAGGCAAAGATGATGTTCAGCTCTTCTGCCAGAGAAGCGTCTACCTCAGCGGCCAAGGAGTTGCTGGATTTGTAGCCGGTGATGTGCTGGACACCCTGCCACACCTGCCTGGTGTTGTTGCTCCTCAGATGGTCTTCTATCCTCCTTCTGTATGCTGCCTTGGCCTCTCGGATGCCTCTCTTCAGGTTCACTCTGGCTACACTGTAAAGAGCCCCATCCCCAGACCTGAAAGCAGTATTCCTAGCTTTCAGCAGACTCTGGACATCCCTCGTCATCCAGGGCTTCCTGTTAGGATAAATCCTTATGCGTCTGTCCCTGGTGACATTGTCCGTGCAGAACCTGATGTAATCCAGGACTGCCATAGTGTGGTTCTCCAAGTCTTGGTGATGGAAAACCTCCCAATCGGTTCTCTGGAAGCAGTCCTGCAACTGTTGGGAGGCCTCCTCGGGCCATAGAGTAACAGTACTGGTCATAGTGGAAGCTTGTTTCCTGAGGGGAGTATATGCAGGGATTAGAAGCAGGGACGTGTGATCAGACTGGCCAAGGTGTGCTAGGGGTTTAGCCCTATAGGCCTGTCTGATGTTTGTATACAACTTGTCCAGTGTTTTTACTCCCCTGGTTGCACACTTTATGTGTTGATGGAATTTGGGGAGAACTGCTTTCAGATCTGCATGATTAAAGTCCCCAGAAATGATGTGAACAGCCTCAGGATACTTGCTCTGTTTACTGCTGATGGTGTCATGCAAAAGCCCCAGAGCCGAGTTAGCATTAGCATCTGGTGCTATGTACACAGCAGTTAGCAGTATAGCATTGAATTCACGGGGGAGGTATATGGGTCTGCATTTAATTGTCATAAACTCCATGTCTGTAGAGCAGTGTCTGGTGACTATGGTGGAATTTGTGCACCAGCTATTGTTCACATAAATGCACAGCCCCTCCCTCCTCTCTTCTTACCGGAGTGCTCTGTCCTGTCTTGCCGGTGTGCTGTGTGGCATGCTATCTCGATCGCCGTGTCCGGCATGAGTGGATTAAGCAACATCTCCGTGATCAGCAGGATGCAGCAGTCCCTGATGATCTTTTCCGTTGCAATCCGCAGCTGCAACTCGTCCAGTTTGTTTGCCAGAGACCTCACATTTGAGGAGAAAATGCTTGGAAGCGGTGGTTTGTGTGGCTGCTTCCTTAGCCTCACTAGCACGCCACCTCGGCACCCCCTCTTTTGTTTACGTTCTTTGCGCCACCGCCGGCTCCTCGAAGCTGGGATTGTAATCCACGGAGAGCCTGGTGTTCGTGAGATGTCATCCGGAATGTTGTGGACGCGGAGAAACTCGAATGTCGAGCAACTCTCGCTCTGTAAGCTGATAGATAAAATATCCTGCCGGCTATACGTGTATTATCCAGGCAGGGTGGAAAAAACAAAATCTGAGTCGGAGAGCACACAGCCGCAGCGTCTAAGCGCGCCGCCATTGCAATTTTTCAATTTTACACTGCTGAACAACTCTGAATCGAAAGTGTTCTGTATATATTTTTGCATTTTATTCACAGAGTATTATAAAATCAAAGAGTTAAGTGTACATATTTATGTCCTGCAATGGAATCATGTTTGTTTTCTGTCTTTATTCTATAACTCTGTATTGGAGGAGTAGGCTCAAACCTTGACTGCTTACTATTTAATCAGACCTCAAAGTACCTCCTTTTGTGTATAGGAGTGCCTGGTGTACATTTACTGTAAATAAGAACTTTAAGTATCCAAGCCAGTGAAAGTGGAACTACTACTAGTGTTACAACTTTAATTATAAAACAAGATGCACCAGTATTATGCCCAATTTCTAAAATAAATATATAAATCAACAACATGAAGAACTGTGGAAGTAAATGTATAAAATATACAAATTACTTAATATGAAAGGAAGAAACAAAAATTACCCTAAGAGCCTGGTCTTTTTTGATGCCTTCTTCAATGTCAATTGGTTCCTTGATGATAGCATCAGGATTTTCAGCAGCAACATCTTCTATATTTACACCTCCTTGTGCGCTTCCTATTAAAACAGGTCCCTTAAAAATACAATAAAGCAGAGCATGTAAAATCCAGTTCAGTCTGCATAAAAATGTGCCCTATTACAAAACAACTACAGAGGTACAAAGCAAATATAATTTATATCACCCATGCATACATTATGGAATTAAAAGGCCCAGGAGAGAAGTTGTAGAGTTGAATTTGGGATACAGCATGGAAACATGCAAACTGTGATGTGGCTTGGACACAAACACTGGGTCCTGCAATGCTAGGCATCATCACTAGCTACTGTGCCAATATACTATGTAAAATATTTAGTGGAGTCTCAGTTCAAGATACTAAACAAATCATACTGCAATGCCTGTAACTGGAACACAAGGCCAGCAACAGACAGATTATGCTGGAGTAATTCTTTCAATAATAAGAATAATAATAATTCTAATTCTTTACATTTAAATAACACTTCTCACTACTCAAAGCACTTTTACATAGTGAGTGGTAAGCCACACAGAACAAAAATGAAAATACTAAAATGAACACATCTAGAGGGCTATGGCCAAGTAATAAGTATGCAAAAAGCAGGAGAAATTGAATAAATTGTTAATAATGGTATAACATACTGTACTGTATGCAGTGCATGCTCCTGAATTCATTTTACCTATGAATTGGGACTGGACAATAACAGTTTCAGAGGTGCACAACATAGAAATCTCTAAAAGTTTTTATATCTAACGACTTCCGTGGACTGAATACCACATTGATGAAAGGCTTAAATAGGCAGTTATCGTTTATAGGGGCCACAGATATGTGCTTCTCTGACTTAAAATGTACCCTAAACTGGTTCCTTGTTTTTAATAAATGACAAGCCACTGGATTACTGGTAAATTCATGACTTGTTAGTGTTGACTTGAGCAAAGAATACAAGATGATTTAGAGCCTGATTTCCCTAATATGGCTAAGCAAGCAGGTGTACTTTCTAGGAAGTTTGCCAGTTTCTAATGCTTTATTGTTTGAATACTTGCAGCTCATTTTAAGAAAACTCTCAAAAACATAAGAGCTTTAGAAGGATGTCTCATTTGATAATTGCTCCCTTCTAAAGTAAGACAGAGAGGGGGCTCTCTCTTAACATCTAGTTTGAAGTTTTCCATCAAATTAAAACAGGGGTCTGCTACCAGTAGCTTGCAATCCCTTTCCAAGTAGCTCGTCAAAGGGTTAATGAATCATACATAAATTTGAAAACTTGATTAGTCAAATTAGGGGTGGGTGAACTTTCCAAAAAAACACATCACGATCCTTCTAACACAAAATCATGATCCATAATCTGAATTGCAATCTATCTTTTCAATGTGGCATACACGTAAGAGAAGAGAATATCGCCACGAGTTCCCCAAAAATCACAGAACTGTTTGTGATATTCACCAAACTTGGCAAACTGCATTAAAGTCAATGGTGAAGACTAACTGAAATAGATTTGACCGGACTATAATGGTGCAGTCATCTTTAAAGTGTCCCTGGGGCCTAGGGAAATGTCTGCCAACTGTACTGGACCGATTATTATGGCCACAAAGGTCACCTGAGTTGTGCGGCAGCAGTGCCAACCACTGCATAACTGTGCCTCCGTGTTATCAAAGTAGAAAGAACACAGTCAGAAACGCACAATCATAGATTTCATCAAAACAAAACGAAATACCAAAATAATAGTCGAAAGTCAGAAAAATATATAGATATTTTAAAGACAAAAAATTAAAAGTGGTGTGCCATGATTTAAACCAATGGCTTGTTCTATTTTTTGAAGTCATGCTGAAGGCTCTCTAAAATGTCTGTGCTGATGCTTTTCACTTTTCATTCTATCAAAAAGATAAATGTCTTATAAATAGTAATAAATATTTCATATACAACTGGGGGGCAGTCCCATCAATGTTGGATGTTACAGCTCCAGAGGACGTTGCACTGGCCTCACAAAGCATTATGGGGCGCTGGTATCAAAAAACAAATTCTCCTAAACCGGCCAAATTATCAGTAAATAATCTGACAAACAAAGGCAAATGCAGCAAATTCATTGTGAATAACTCTTTGGTGAAATTCGGCGATTTAACACTATTCAAGAATATTTTAATTGCTTTCACCTGTCCTATTGCACGTTTTTCAGAAAATGCAACTATGGCAGAAGATTTACCAACATGGATTGCAAGGAAAAATCGTATGAATCATCAACTGCCTGTTAGTATCTTCATATCAGAAAACAGATTTCTGCAACAGTCATAAAGCCATTATCTTACAAAAGTACACTTTGAATGCATGTCTTTTCATTTAAAATAATGAAAATAAAATATTATCTAAATGCTGGTCATGTTAAGTGTTAAAATGGTGAACAACACCAATAGCTCAGTTTTGTACAATAATCATCCTTTGGTAGAACAATCCCTATACCAAAAAAAGAAAGCTAAAGTATATTTTGTCCCAATGACATACTGACTATTATATTTTGGCTCAGAAGGCTCTTTGCTTATTTTAAACTCCCAGTCATATGAAAAAGTTTGGGAACCCCTGTTAATTCTTTGGATTTTTGTTTATCATTGGCTGAGCTTTCAAAGTAGCAACTTCCTTTTAGTATATGACATGCCTTATGGAAACAGTAGTATTTCAGCAGTGACATTACGTTTATTGGATTAACAGAAAATATGCAATATGCATCATAACAAATTTAGACAGGTGCATAATTGGGCACCCCAACAGAGACATTACATCAATACTTAGCTGAGCCTCCTTTTGCAAATATAACAGCCTCTAGAAGCCTCCAATAGCCTTTGATGAGTGTCTGGATTCTGGATGGAGGTATTTTTGACCATTCTTCCATACAAAATCTCTCCAGTTCAGTTAAATTTGATGGCTGAACAGCATGGACAGTCTGTTTCAAATCATCCCATTGATTTTCGATGATATTCAAGTCTGGGGACTGTGACGGCCAATCCAGAACACTGTACTGCTCCCTCTGCATGAATGCCTTTGTAGATTTCGAACTGTGTTTTGGGTCATTGTCTTGTTGGAATATCCAACCCTGAAAGATTTGTTGATATTGGGTTGAATTCATCTGACCCTCCTCGACTTTAACAAGGGCCCCAGTCTCTGAACTAGCCACACAGCACGATGGAACCTCCATCAAATTTGACAGTAGGTAGCTGGTGTTTTTCTTGGAATGCAGTGTTCTCCTTCCACCATGCAAAGTGCTTTTTGTTATGACCAAATAACTCAATTTTTGTCTCATCAGTCCAAAGCACTTTGTTCCAAAATTAATCCGGCTTGTCTAAATGAGCATTTGCATTCAACAAGCGACTCTGTTTGTGGCGTGAGTGCAGAAAAGGCTTCTTTCTCATCACCCTGCCATACAGATGTTCTTTGTACAAATTGCACTGAATTGTAGAACAAATGTACAGATACACCTTCTGCAGTAAGATGTTCTTGCAGATCTTTGGAGGTGGTCTGTGGGTTGTCTGTAACCATTCTCACAATCCTGCGCATATGCCACTCCTGCATTTTTCTTGGCCTGTCAGACCTGGGTTTAACAGCAACCTTGCCTGTGACCTTCCATTTCCTGATTACATTCCTTACAGTTGAAACTGACAGTTTAAACCTCTGAGATAGCTTTTTGTAGCCTTCCCCTAAACCATGATACTGAACAATCTTTGTTTTCAAATCTTTTGAGTTGCTTTGAGGATCCCATGCTGTCACTCTTCAGAGGAGAGTCAAAGGGAAGCACAACTTGCAACTGACCACCTTAAATACCTTTTCTCATGATTTGACACACCTGTCTATGAAGTTCAAGGCTTAATGAGCTAATCCAACCAATTTGGTGTTGCAAGTAATCAGTATTGAGCAGTTACATGCATTCAAATCAGCAAAATTACAAGGCTACCCAAATTTTTGCACAGTCAATTTTTCACATTTGATTTAATTTCATACAACTAAATACTGCTTCACTAAAAATCTTTGTTCGGAAAACACCCCAGTACTCAGATGTTCCTAGGAAATGAAAGACATACCACTGTTATCTTTTTTCTTGAAAGTAGAATAAATTATTATGCAGGCTGAGAGGGGTCCCCAAACTTTTTCATATGACTGTAAATATATATAGAAAATTTATTGATTTGTTTTCAATCCTATTTTTGTAAAAATTGATCTATTTGTATGGAATGATTACAATAAAATCAATAAAATTAAAAAAAGTAAAAAAAAAAAAAAACAACTCATTTTATTTATTCTTCCAGTGTGCATGTGTCAGTTCACCCTGAGAGAGACTGGCACCCTTTCCAGGGATTGTTCCCGCCTTTCATGCTATGCTTGCTTGGAAAGGCTCCAGGTACCTGCGACCCTGCTCTGAATTAGGCTGGCTTAAAATGGTATGGCACGGTAAACAGAATTTTTTTACAATAAAAATGAGAGGGAAGTTGGCAAGTGAAAGTGTACAAGTAACTAGAATCGGAATGCAAATACAATATACTCTTATTACTCTTGTTGCTTACAGTACATAGAAAAACCTTTTCTTATGTTGTGCTCATCTTTGTAATTGCATATCACATAAACTGCTATAGACAAAAAGGTTGCTACACAACTCAGGACAAAACATAAAAATGTGACAATGGTTTCTGTTCTAAACTATGGTTCTTACTCAAATAATAATCAACATTTGTATTTGTAAATATGTGCTAATCTCTTAGCCTTTCCACTTGTGAAAAATATATAAGTAGACAATGAAAAGAAATGCACAAATCCATCAGTTTGCTGGACAGAGTGGTTAGTGCTATTCCTCTTGCTCTGCAGACAACAAGATGTAAAGTGTCTCTCACCATCATTATGAGGCAGCGGCAATTAACCACAATTACACAAAAACAGGGGAAACTTCACAACACTGCTAAAACTAAGTGAAAAGTTTAAATATGACATTATATGGAATGGCCAAAACTAATCTTGGACATTATATTCATTGATTGCCTGGAGATTCTGTTTTTATCTGCTAACCACTTTACAATCTAATAACTAAGGAATGGGATTAAACAAATACACATACTGTATTGTCAATTATTCATCTGCATGGTAAGATTTAGACAACATGGTGCTACATAGCCATGAATGGGATTAAACAAATACATATATTTCCAATTTTTCATCTGCATGGAATGATTCAGACAATATGGTGTTACATAAGGTTGCACTGCCATTCCACAGCAACAAAATACAGTAAACGATACATTTTGAATATACTGTTAAACTTCATTAAAATTCTCAACCATCTTATTGTACACTTTCCTGTTTATTGTGCATTGTTGAAACATCTTACATATTATATTAACCATGATGAATTACTTTTTGATATTACAAGAACACTGACTTAATGAATAAACTACCAGTATTACAAACTATAAAAGTGGAAGACTTAACACTATAAGCTATGAAAAAAAAAAAGTTATATGCAGTGTTTGCTGCCTCCTACCAGGTCACTGCTTTTGAAGAAGAAATAATATAAATACATTTTATAGCTATGTAATACATAATATACCATGGTAGAAATGTTTTTTTTTTTTTTTTAGAATTACAGAATTTTCTTTTATTTTTCTGCCACCTAGAGGCAATAATACTTAAGTGTTAAAATTTATACAGATTTTACAGAAATACTTCTGTCAAAACGCTTTCATTTATTACCTATTTGTGGTATTCAAAATAAAGATAAATTAGTGAAATACACTGCACAGTCAGAACAGTCTTTGCATACATGTTGTAAAAAAAATCTATATTTTTAATCACTATACTAATAATTTCAATTCCTCTAAATTTTATACATTTTTCAGATAAAAAGTTTTAACATTGCTGGAGTCCTCTTGTTTTATTTCTTAAGTTCTGATTACTTACTTGAAATGACCGTTCCATTGTAATAGCAAAATAATACTCTCTCCTTGGGTACCGGCGCTCGCAAATAAACACTTGATTGCATATTCTACCCTTCTCTCCGGTTTGCTTTGTGAAAAGCTTCTTTCCAATCATTCTAGAAGAAATCTCTTTTACTTCCTCTGGACTAAGAAAAAAATGTGTGTTGAATCACTTAGCATGTTCATTAAAATAATTCATTTCCTTAACAATAAAGTTTTTTTTTTTTTTAAACTCATTTCACACTTTGAAATATAACAAAAAGTTAAATTAAATGGATTGCACCTTATTGCTCCCTGACCTTAAACTGTCACACATGTAGCACTTTGCCAGAGAAAGTAACCCCTCATAATGAAATTGTAGACAAGCTGCATTGAGAACTCACATTATCCATTTGAAAATTTCTTGACCAAATAGCATTAATAGTGAATGAAATTTCAGTGGTAACACAGAAACAGTTTTTACTCATGATATTTAATTTCATGAAATTCAATAAACATTTAAATAAACATACCACAGACTTCACAACTGCAGAAAGAAAGAAAAAAATTCTCCTCTGTAAAACTGTGTACAGTGATCCTTCGCTATATCGCGCTTCGCCTTTCGCGGCTTCACTCTATCGCGGATTTTATATGTAAGCATATTTAAATATATATCGCGGATTTTTTGCTGGTTCACGGATTTCTGAGGACAATGGGCCTTTTAATTTCTGGTACATGCTTCCTCAGTTGGTTTGCCCAGTTGATTTCATACAAGGGACGCTATTGGCAGATGGCTGAGAAGCTACCCAACTTACTTCCTCTCTCTCTCTCTCTCTTGCGCTGACTTTCTCTGATCCTGACGTAGGGGGTGTGAGCAGGGGGGCTGTTCGCACACCTAGACGATACGGACGCTCGTCTAAAAATGCTGAAAGATTATCTTCACGTTGCTACCTTCTGTGTGCAGCTGCTTTATGAAGCCACATTCTGCACGGTGCTTCGCATACTTAAAAGCTCAAAGGGCACATATTGATTTTTGACTTTGTTTTTCTCTGTCTCTCTCTCTCTCACCCTGCTCCTGACGGAGGGGGTGTGAGCTGCCACCTTCAACAGCTTTGTACCGGCGGTGCTTCGCATACTTAAAAGCCAAACAGCCCTACTGATTTGTTTGTTTTTCTCTCTCTGATGCACACTCCTTTGAAGAGGAAGATATGTTTGCATTCTTTTAATTGTGAGACAGAACTGTCATCTCTGTCTTGTCATGGAGCACAGTTTAAACTTTTGAAAAAGAGACAAATGTTTGTTTGCAGTGTTTGAATAACGTTCCTGTCTCTCTACAACCTCCTGTGTTTCTGCGCAAATCTGTGACCCAAGCATGACAATATAAAAATAACCATATAAACATATGGTTTCTACTTCGCGGATTTTCTTATTTCGCGGGTGGCTCTGGAACACAACCCCCTCGATGGAGGAGGGATTACTGTATTGTGGTGACTACACCCTATTCAGGAAACAATAAAAGCAAAGCAACCATTATATCTTTCAGTATCAATGACCACAGCTAGGATCTGTGACTATAATTAAATGCTGCCTGCCAGAAATGTCTGGTTGGGTGCAAGAACACACTACTATATAACTTCACATGTCTACTGTTCTCCAGTTAGGTTTAGGGCAAATTTCTTAAGAATGTAGTAAGTTTTAGAAATGAGAAAAGACCAGTCTATCAAACTTGTTTGGTTAGCTAATAGCCATATTTTCCTTTTCATTACTTTTTAAAAGTTGTTAATTTCAGAACATTCCTTGTAACAAGTAAACAGAACGGATTAGGCATGCCTTTACTTAAAAGAATATAAATGTCTACATTACAAGGTAATCGCCTTGCATGGAAGGTACTGGCATTCTTTCAACGTCCATGATAAATAAAACTGCTATGGAAGGCAGAGAATGAATGTATATGGCACCAAAACCTCTGGATTGATTGATAAATCTCAAATATCAGAGATGTTCCATCAGTGTCAATATGCAAAGTAAAGGTTAATGACTATTTTAGCATTATTAATGTATTTAATTTTTGAATAGCTAGAGAGTACTGTTAAAGTCTTTAAAAAACTGCAAACTTAAAATTAAGACCAGGATGCACATCCTCTGTGTAAGACCACGTCTGCAGTTCTCAAGTATAAAGGAGCCTTAGGAAGGAGTGTAAAGTACTATCAATCTATGAGAAAATAAAAATATCTTTTGAAAAGTAGAGTGTCACTTGCTAAAGTGGGCCATAAGGTCGGTAAAAACAAATTGAGCATTCACAAAATACAGCAGAAAGAAGCTAAAAATTGTGCAACTTTTAATGTTTCCAGCGCTATTATATGTAATTTAGAAATGATTTAAAGTATACAGGAGAATGTGTGTTGGTTATATGCAAATACTATGCCATTTTATAGAAGGGACTTAAGCATTTGCAAATTTTGATATCTGTTGAGAGTCCTGGAACTAATCCCCCATGGATACTGTGGGACGAATGTATTTTCTATCAATATATGTACATGAATTTTGATGTATTTTTTATGTTAATCCATAATTATACCAAAGGAAGGATTTTTAATTATTCCAACAGCAAAAGTGGATACAAGTGTTTAATGTGATTTAGGTCAGCACTGCTGTATACTATTTAAATTGATTTTATATAACATTAAAATGATAAGTATTCACAACACCCTAAACATAGAATCATATAGTCCCACAGCACAAAAACATTTCAATGGGTCCTAAATAAACCTATAACTGCATATAAGCTTAATCTAGTAAAGTATTGATGCCAGTTGCTGCTGCACTTACGAGTAAGCAATCTTCACTCCTCCCTTAAAACCACCTTCAAACGTGCCTTTTCCTCTGCCACCAGCTAAGACCTGTGCCTTCACCACCAAATCTTTGGAACCTACAAATAAAAGGTCAAATGCTCAGGTTCACACATTTATATATAATAAAAAATAGGAAGTAAACTATAGCATACACCTTTTACAATCCATTGTAAAACACATTTTACATTCATTGTTTATTTATAAAATTATTCATCGATCAATACCAGCATATTCAAAAAGTAGTTTAAGCACATAGATATAATTTATCAACAAGGAACTGTAGTCTAAAACTAAATGTTTCCTTTATAATCTATTGGTATACATTTTCTGGTTTTCTTAAATAACATACACTGCTGTTAGTGCTGGGCGGTATACTGGTTCTTACCGAAAACCGTTTTTATTTTTGTTATGATATGGATTTTTGTTATACCGCAACACTGGTTTAAATTGCCTAAATGACGTTCGGAACGTGACGCAGCGGGAAACTGTTCACATGGGGACCTTTATCACTGCTACACCGCTAGTCACAGCGGTGTTGCACGGGGGCTCTTTTTCACTGCTACACCGCTAAATAGGTAGTGGTAGTGTAGGTATTGCACTCTGAAAATGGACAGAGAGCATTCCGAAAGTGAAGCTGTAGCAGACGATAAAGTTGAACATGATGACACAGAATAACTTTCGCCGAAAAAAAGGAGTCACGTCCGTTATCTGGAGATGCTTTGGTTTTAAAAGGTCAGACGTTGACCATTATGTTCAAATGTGTAAATACTGTTTCTATACTACTGGATAATACTGCAAGCCAAGTTGTACTTGTTTTATTTGTTTTCAATACTGTGTAATGTACCTGGGTACTGTGTAATAGTGTGACGACATGATGACTTTATTCTCGACATTTCTACTTTATTCTCGCCGTTTATGTCAAGATTAAAGTTGACATGTTGACTTTATTCTGGTAATTTGCCATTAAAGTAGAATATCGTAAAATGAATACTTAATTTACTAGATTTTCTCAAACCCTGTCATAAGTTATATAGCACATTAAATGCTTTGTGTTAAGTGTTCCCCGAGCCATGTTAAATCGAGTACGTGCTTCTTAAACTGACTTCCTTTTGGATCGCCGCACAGTATACATTCACTTCATGATATTCCTGCTCTCAGAACATTTAGAATGCTAAGATAAATACTTGATATCTTTTTCATGATGAAATGCATTAAAGCATGTATTAATCATGGAGGTTACACTGCTGCCTCGCAGCAAAGGGGTCCTGGGTGTTCCCTGCTTTGAATTTGCATTTGTTTCTGGTGGGTTTACTCGGCGTGCTTCAGTTTCCTTTCAAAGTCATGTAGGATGTGGGATTTTGTTATGCTATATTGACACTGCTAGTGTATGTGTTGCTCGTATTCACCCTGCGATGTGCTGGCGACTCGTTCAGGATTTTCTCCTGCCTTGCACACAATGTTTGCCGGGATGGGAGCAACCCTGAATAGATGGCATAATTAAACATGTATAGCAAAGATATTTTTAAAGATCTGAACACTCCGTGGGCTAAGTTTATAACTAGTTTCAATTTCACAAAGACCTTTATCGTGTGGTGATTGGTTATGTGGAGAAAGTAAAAGGAAGGATAGGAACTGGGGTTTTGGTACGTCAGGCAGACAGCACGCGTGCAATAAAGAAAGCCCGCTCAGAAGAACATGCATTGAATTCTGTGTTCGTGTCTCCGACCACCAGATCACAAACCCAACATTTACACAATATTTAAGTTAAACCTGTGTGATACCCATTCATACATCCAGTTTTTTGGAGCCTCGTCACACCTGCCATAAAGGTCTCTACACTGAAAGTACACCTGGGGACCCCATACTGCCAGGGAGCAGCACTATCGCCTCACTACCGAGCTTGTTTAATACCTGCTTTAATGCATTTCATCATGAAAATGATATCAAGTATTTATCTTAGCATTCTAAATTTTTAGAGAGCAGGAATACCATGAAATGAATGGATTCTGTGCGGTAATTGCTGCCTCCTCTTAGTGCGGAGGAAGTCAGTTTAAGAAGCATAGTGATTAACAACTGGGTCGGGGAACACAACACAAGCATTTAATGTGCTGCATTAACTTATGACGGGGTTTGAGAAAATCGAGTAAATTAAACATTGATTTTAGGATGAAGTTTAGTTTATGACATTCTACTTTAATTATGAAGTAAACTATGAAAATAAAGTGGAAATGTTGACTTTAATCTTGACATAAGCGTCAAAATTAAAGTGGAAATGTCGAGAATAAAGTCAGCATGTCGACTTTATTCTTGACATATACCGGTAGTTTGTTTTTCTTCTTCCCTCTTTACTGTATTTTTTTTTTCTTCACTGTGGCCCTAATGCACTTCCGTAGGGCTATACCACAAATAGCATTATACAGTAAGTGCAAGTTGCAGTTATTTCATTTATGTATATAGCTTAGCTTGAAGCAAGAACCATATTAATGCAGTTTGCCTAAATGATGGTACAGTTGGTAAGGATGTCATCACAAAGTTGCACTTGTTTTATTTTATTTTATTTTAATTTGGTGAATACTGTGTAATGCACCTGGGCTTGAAGTCTTGAAGTAATAGTGCAGCTATCAGTAATAATACTATTATTTATTTTATTGTTGTTATTTATTAGTTTAAATATTATGCAGTTTATTGATGGTAAAGTTGTTGAAAAAGTCACTTTAACGTGTCAGTGGACAGAGATGGTTAACATTAACAAAGTGTAGTTGGTGCACAAAAAATATTTACTATTTATTACTTTTCTAAGACATGTTCAGTGCAATACAACTTTTGACAAGCACCTCTGGATATTTTACTAAGTCTAAATGCCTCTTTGGATGGTTGAAAATATGATGTCAAAATCATAGTTTAAGTTTTTGCAAAATTTGTTCAATAAAAAGGTTCTATATTTTGATTGCAACTGTCATGCAATGTGATTCCTTCTCTTCATTAGTGTCACCCCCTTGAAAACTATCACTTTATGGGGCCATGCAAACCTGTATTAATACTTGTGTGCACATTAAAATGTTTTTTTGTACAATGTACAATTCTCATAACAGTGGAATAGGTTATTCTTAGCCAGTCTACTGCAGGAATTGCAGTGGAAAATGTGGTTAACATTCACTCATGCATGGGGAAAAAAAATACCGTCCAATACCATGAAACCGGGATAATTTAGAAAAATACCGTGATATAGAATTTTGGTCATACCGCCCACCCCTAACTGCTGTCAATCTAATTATACAGGCATTTTTACTATGAAAACTGTTGTGTATACGAAAAACAAGAAAAAGACAGTGAGGCAAAAATGTGTTTTAATACTGCAACATCATGAGAAAACCAGAATGCAAAATCTAAAAGCAGTTTAATAATGCTCATGTAAATAAGTACTCCATTAAAATTCTAAAGAATTAACATAGGACGTTTTTAATAAACACATCAAGTTTGCTTCCATCATATAGTGCAAAGCTGCCATGAAAAAGCATGTACTGTATACTAATCACAAGCATTTTTATGACTAGCAATAATATTAAAAAGCAAGTTCTGTTTTGACCAGCTTACCATAAAAAATATATTGGTATATTCTTAGAAGAGTTTTTGTCCCCCAAGATCTTGTAAAACGTCCCTTATATATTGTCCTAGGAGCTACATAGCACTAGCACTGAGGTTATGGTAAACAGAGTTTACTTCTCAATACTTAAAGGAATTCTCCACCACAAACATTTTTTTAATATATTACATACACCATGTAGTTTGTAGTGAAGTCAAAAATTTTAATCTAATGTTTTCATGCAACCCAATGGTGACCAATGCTGTACAAAAGCAAATAATGTGGAAAATCTCCATGGAAAAAAGAAAAATTCACATTACTAGTGTTGCATAATCTACATGTCCATTATCAAGATGTATGCTTGAAACAGGCATTTTTTTTTTGATAAATTATCAATAACAGTTACTTCCTTTAAAAATCAGTGTACATATGTCTACGTGCATTTTCCTCTGGATATTCTACATCGTCTCCACATCCCCAAGGACAAAGGTGGGGTAACAGATGTTATGTTTCTTTCTAAGGGCCACAAGTATTAATATTTCAAACAAAAGCTTTACAACATATTTCAAACAAAATCTTTACAACAATCTTCCCACAAATACCTGAACTGGAAGGTAAACCAAAGGCAGATAAAGCTATGTTTAAACATACTGTATGTAATGCTGTTATGAAGTTAATACTATTACTATTTAGATACACAATAATATATAAATTGTATCTGCATATTTCATATTTCACACAGACTATAGTTATTTATCTGCATTGCCAAAAGTTTTAAAAGCCTTATATACATAAAAAGATCAGAGAACAGGACACTGAGAATTTGAACATACTTGTTCATGCCTAATGATCAAGCAACTGTCTAACTAATACAGTTCTCTTTTTATCACCAATAAACCATATGAAAAAAATACCTCCTACTTTAAGATTAAAAGAGATTACCAGATTCATAATAACTCCACTACCACTTATCAGTAGAACACCAGATCTTACTCTAGTGTTATCATCAATTTAAAATGTTTTTCCAACATTTCCTACAGTTTACAGATTCTAAATAAAATGTATTTATTGAAAAATACTATGCATTCTAAAAAGATCCTCAAAAAGTTTGTGCAGAGTAGTATAGCGCAATTAGGTCTAGAAAGGGGGACAAAAGTGATAATATACAAAGTTTCAAATAATATACAAACTTACAACATAAGTATGCATTAAATGGACACATTAAAAGTAGGGGTGTGCGATATACATTGTTTACGATTATATCTTAATTGCTGTTTTAATGATGTATGAGATTAAATTAGAGTATGTACAGTAACTCTCTTTGCAAAAAAAACAAACAGAGTTCATTCACTAATGCAACAGTATAGACTACTGCGCGTGCGCAAAGCAAGTTGCGTAGGCGTGCATGTCCAGCAAGCCGCTAGTTAGTGTCGCTTGCTGCCTCAAAATGAGTGAACAAACAGCGCCACATGATAAAACAGCCTCTTCATCTACGTCGTCAGAGTTAATTGCCAGACGTGGTTCATTCTCACTCGCATGGCAGTGGTTTGGTTTTGAAAAGACTGATGTTGCTCAAAAGACGGCAATCTGTAAACTATGTGGAAAATCGGTTGCCGTTAAACTAAAAGACAGCTCAACAACTAACTTGTTTCACCATTTGCGAACTAACGACCGCACAGAATACGAAGAATACGAAAAGCTTAAGGAGTCAACTGTCCAGCACAAGTCTTAAGTAACCAAGGTACAAGCACAAAAACACACTCAGAAAACTTTAGCGGACTCATTCTGCAAAAAAGTGGCTTATGACAAGAAAAGCAACAGATGGCATGACATAACAAACACCGTCACCAATTACATTGCAAAAGATACAGTGCCAATTCAAGTGGTTGAGAGAGATGGTTTTAAACAACTTTTGAATACTTTAGACCCAAGGTACACACTGCATGGCTGAAAATATTTCAGTCAAACAGCTCTGCCTAAGTTGCATGATTCGTGTCGCCAAACTCTGACACATAAACTGCAAAAGGTTTCATATTTTGCCACAACAACGGATTTATGGTCAAGCCGAACATCCGAGCCATATTTCTCCCTGACAGTGCACTTCATTGACAAAAACTGGCAACCGCAAAGCTTCTGTTTGCAAACATCCTACTTCCTAGAAGATCACACTGGCAACATCATTGCGCAAGGTCTGAAAGATGCGCTGGCATCATGGTCACTGCGAGAAGACCGCATGGTTTGCATGACTGTAACAGACAACGGGGCTAACGTTGTCAGTGCACTATGGATTAATAACTGGAAGGGGCTACCTTGTTTTGGGCATCGGCTTCATATTGCGATTGGCGAGTAATTTGGAGTTCCTCTATAAAAGGCAATTTAGGTTAAATTGATCTTATTTATTATGACGTTTAAAAATACAAAAAGACCTGATAAGTAAAGCTGTAGATGACAAAAATATAATTCAATATAATTTCAAATAATACATTATACAATAAAAATATAAGAATGTTGTAATGCAATTATTATATACAGTATACTTTGAATGTTCCATTAAATTTTATATTAAATGTTTTCCAGAGAGGAGCATGCGGGATCCAAGGATAGACAGAGCCATAGGAGTTTGCAAAAAGGTGGTCGGAGCTTTTTCCAGTAGCTGGAAAAAGAAGAAAGCACTTGTTGATGCACAAGAGCAGCTCACACTTCCAATGCATAAACTTATCACTGAGTCACCAACAAGATGGGGCTCAAGACAGCGCATGATAGAGAGATTTATTGAACAAGAAAAAGCCATTTGTCATGTTTTGACTGCAGACAAAAAGCACTGGCATCTTGTCCCAACATGGCAAGATGTTGAAGTGCTGGAGGCATAAGTAAAGCACTAGGCCCTCTTCTGGAGTTCACAGATGCTCTTTCAGGTGAGCAACTTGTAACAGTTTCTTACTTAAAACCTGTGCTGGCCTTATTCAACTCTGATGTCCTGGAGGTGAAGTCTGATGACACAGACCTAACCAAAAAGATGACACAAGCCATTCTAGAGTATCTGAACTCCAAATACACAGAGGACTGTGTAGACGAGCTGTTGGGTTTGGCATCCACACTTGACCCACGGTTCAAAGATCACTTTAATAATGATGACAGGATCGAAGCCATTATTATGGCAGCTGTGAGAGAACTTATGGCTGTGGTGACAGAGGAAGACAGCCCTACCTCAGGACCCTCAACTGCTTCAGCTCACCCGATGGCTGCAGAAACTGGATCAGGTGATAACACAAGGGAGGGAGCAAAAAGAAAAAAAAAAGTCTTTTGGCAGCTATTTCAAAACAGCACAGGAAATCAGAGAAGACGAGTCTCTGCCCACTGCCATTGAAAAAGAGATCAAGAGCTACTTAACGATACCCGAGGTGGACAGTGAGGTAAATCCACTTGAGTGGTGGAAAACACAAGAAGTAAATTTCCCCAGATTGGGGAAACTAGCAAAAAAGTACCTGTGCAATCCTGCTTCAAGCAGTGCTTCTGAGAGGGCTTTCAGCACCGGAGGAAATGTTGTAACATGTAACTGTGCTGTTTTGAAGCCAGATGCTGTGGACAGGCTGGTGTTCCTGTCACACAACTTGAAGTTTCTCCAGTAGAATTTTACAGTTCTCATAACTTTCTCAAAACTCATAACTCTGTGCAATATTGGACAAAGAAAGTTAGTAATTTCTTTAATAGTGTTAGTTTGTGTAAAACTTGTTTACACATGCTACTTCTGCAGTACTCGATGGACGTTTAGATGTTTACAGTATAGTACAGTATGTTAGATTTGTGTTCTTGCTTGCATGCCGCACATGTTCAGTTCATGGCCTGTACTTGTGATGTTCAGGTATTTTATTCCCTGTGCATTTATAGCTTGTTTACATGAATAGTAGGTGCTCTCATTTTAATAGTTTTGTTGGTTTCAGCGCAAATGTTTGTGTACATCCTGTAGGCCACTGTTCAGTTATGTACTATAATACATACTGTAATATGTTGACTGGTGAATTTAATGTTTTTGTTTTACTTCATCCATCTCCCCATCCATTATCGTAACCGCTTACTCCCAACTGGGGTCGCGGTGGTAGGGGGGGTGGGTAGAGCCTGTTCCGGGAACAACAGGCGTAGGCAGGAACCAACAGCGGGCGGGAGCCAAACACACCACAGGGTACACACACTCACACAGCCACACTCACACTCACACAATTACAGGGTAAATTTGATTCGCCAATCAGCCTACCCT
Source organism: Erpetoichthys calabaricus (assembly GCF_900747795.2). Classification (NCBI taxonomy): domain Eukaryota; kingdom Metazoa; phylum Chordata; class Cladistia; order Polypteriformes; family Polypteridae; genus Erpetoichthys; species Erpetoichthys calabaricus. The sequence continues at coordinate 114,164,471 of NC_041397.2, forward strand.
GCACACTTTTGGACTGTGGGAGGAAATCGGAGCCCCCAGCAAAAATCCACGCGAACACCACACAGAAAGGACCCGGGTGTTTTACTTCAGTTTTAATTAAATAAATAAGACCTGTTTTCCTTAACTGTTTCATTAAACTACAATTAATTTTCTATTACCAAGACCAAGCTAGATCTTAATACGACTTATAAACACATGTTTAAAGGATACAGAATATCCTGGAGTTATCGTTATCGTCAAAGTCCTAGAAAATATCGAGATTTTTTTTTTCCCCCCAATATTGCACACCCCTAATTAAAAGTCATAAATAACAAGAAAGCAGTTGTTTTCTATTAACAAATCTGAAAAAAATAGCACTTAGACAATACAACCTAAAGAATAAATTAACAAGACAGTGAGTATTACAGTATATGACTGTACAAATGGAATACATAGTAAACCAAACTGTCTTTTAGACATTTTTTGAAATAATTAATGATTATCTATTATTTACAGACAACTTTATGAGATTTCAAGATATCTATTAAGTAAAAAGAGGGTGGTCACGTTAACGCTCCCCCCAATCTGACACTGCTGTTTTCAAATACAAATGTAGGACGTGCATGTCCTTCAACGAAACAGCAAGACTTTCAGAACTCGCCAAGGTATTGTGCAAAGTTCCGTTTGTAATTATGTCTTATGATGGTCTTTATATAAAAAACCTTTATATGTTACTTATAACATCCTTATTCCAAAATGGATAAAATTCATTTTTTTCCCTCAGAATTCTATACACAACACCCCATAATGACAACGTGAAAAAAGTTTACTTGAGATTTTTGCAAATTTATTAAAAATAAAAAAATTGAGAAAGCACATGTACATAAGTATTCACAGCCTTTGCCATGAAGCTCAAAATTGAGCTCAGGTGCATCCTGTTTCCCCTGATCATCCTTGAGATGTTTCTGCAGCTTAATTGGAGTCCACCTGTGGTAAATTCAGTTGATTGGACAGGATTTGGAAAGGCACACACCTGTCTATATAAGGTCCCACAGTTGACAGTTCATGTCAGAGCACAAACAAAGCATGAAGTCAAAGGAATTGTCTGTAGACCTCCGAGACAGGATTGTCTCAAGGCACAAATCTGGGGAAGGTTACAGAAAAAGTTCTGCTGCTTTGAAGGTCCCAATGAGCACAGTGGCCTCCATCATCCGTAAGTGGAAGAAGTTCGAAACCACCAGGACTCTTCCTAGAGCTGGCCGGCCATCTAAACTGAGCAATCGGGGGAGAAGGGCCTTAGTCAGGGAGGTGACCAAGAACCCGATGGTCATTCTGTCAGATCTCCAAGGGTCCTCTGTGGAGACAGGAGAACCTTCCAGAAGGACAACCATCTCTGCAGCAATCCACCAATCAGGCCTGTATGGTACACTGGCCAGACGGAAGCCACTCCTTAGTAAAAGGCACATGGCAGCCCACCTGGAGTTTGCCAAAAGGCACCTGAAGGACTCTCAGACCATGAGAAAGAAAATTCTCTGGTCTGATGAGACAAAGATTGAACTCTTTGGTGTGAATGCCAGGAGTCACGTTTGGAGGAAACCAGGCACCGCTCATCACCAGGCCAATACCATCCCTACAGTGAAGCATGGTGGTGTGGGGATGTTTTTCAGCAGTAGGGACTGGGAGACTAGTCAAGATAAAGGGAAAGATGACTGCAGCAATGTACAGAGACATCCTGGATGAAAACCTGCTCCAGAGCACTCTTGACCTCAGACTAGGGTGACGGTTCATCTTTCAGCAGGACAACGACCATAAGCACACAGCCAAGATATCAAAGGAGTGGCTTCAGGACAACTCTGTGAATGTCCTTGAGTGGCCCAGCCAGAGCCCAGACTTGAATCCGATTGAACATCTCTGGAGAGATCTTAAAATGGCTGTGCACCGACGTTTCCCATCCAACCTGATGGAGCTTGAGAGGTGCTGCAAAGAGGAATGGGCGAAACTGGCCAAGGATAGGTGTGCCAAGCTTGTGGCATCATATTCAAAAAGACTTGAGGTTGTAATTGCTGCCAAAGGTGCATCAACAAAGTATTGAGCAAAGGCTGTGAATACTTATGTACATGTGATTTCTCAGTTTTTTTATTTTGAATAAATTTGCAAAAACCTCAAGTAAACTTTTTTCACGTTGTCATTATGGGGTGTTGTGTGTAGAATTCTGAGGGAAAAAAATGAATTTAATCCATTTTGGAATAAGGCTGTAACATAAGAAAATGTGGAAAAAGTGATGTGCTGTGAATACTTTCCGGATGCACTGTATATTTATTTACTCATCTTCCTATGGCATAAAGTCAAAGTAGACTGCAGACCTTTCTGTGTTTGATCAACATAGGCTCACACCCAGATAAACAGACTTCAGCTGGGAGAACCTTTTGCCCAGGTTGAGCTGCAGTGGTGGGGGGATTAGATAGCAGGCTGCTTGTGCTGATTGACACATATGCAAAACAAAAGACTCTAATGGAGAGGAGCGAAGGAATTTAAGGTGGCCCGGGATTACAAGTTTTTTCATAGGCTTCAGGGATTCTAATGTTAAATCTTGCTGCTCATGTTAGATACTTATCTCGTTCTTATTTTTATTATATGCGGATTATATCAAAGCTAAGAGCAATAGTACTGAATGCAGATGTATAGTGGATACTTTTAGTTTCTCTTGCCTTGATTATTGTAATTCTTTATTTACATGTTTAAGCAAGACATCACTGCTACATCTCAGTCTATTTTAAATGCTACTGCTAGACTGTTAACCCGTTCCAGTAAGTGGTCTAATATTACTCCGATTTAATCCACTCTTTATTGGTTTTTGGTGGAATTTAAAATCTGTTTTAAAATTTTAATAATCGTCTATACAGCTCTGCAAGGTCAAACACCACAATATATTTCAGATTCTTTACAACATTATATTAACAGTTACCCACTTAAGTCATCTAACCAAGGCCTTCTTATTGTTCCATGTTCTCAGCTAAATGTCTGTATGTGTGCAGTTTCTTTTCTTGGGCACCGTTTGTATTTTTAAATTCATGTTGAATATCAAGGTGAATCTGCTCAGTCGTCCACGTTGTCACCCTATGCTACACAAGTTACACCAATGCTGGGTTTAAAACATACATGTATCACACATGGATTGGACAAAATATGTAGGTCTGCTGTTTGTTTAAACAGTCTAAGCAATGATTAATAGAAAATCTTGAACAACTTTAGGGATTCTACAAATATCCACCACATCTCTATTTGAAGTCTCAAAAACAGCACATCTCCAGGTCAAAGCAAATGTCTGGTCACCCTTTATCAATTCATCGATCTAATTATTTTTTGAAAACTATATCAATAGATCAACTGACTGTAATGTGAAAAAGAGGGGAAAAAACTGGCATATGCTGATTTTCTTGAATCTGTATGATGTTTTCAATCCCTTGTAGACTCTGTCATTTTAATACATTTAGGTTGTGTGTTCAATTCAAGCATCTTTTTTTAAAGGGGAAAAGTAGGAAGCAGTCCGGGGAGGAATGGAACATTTTACGAGTGCAGAGAAAAGGCCCTTGAGAGCAGAGCAGGCAGAAACAGGATGGACTGTTGTTGGGAATAGGAATGAAAAAAAAAAAAAAAAAATAGTACCCACACACATCTAACACAAAGCAAAAATATTTTCCATAGCCAGTATTCACTGAAAAGGACTGCTTGAATATACAGCATCAAGCAGACTAACATATGAGCCATAATGGTAGGAAGAAACTTGCACCAACCACACAGTTTTGCTTTTTTGCTTTGAATTTTTTTCTTACTTTGCATATATGGCATAATAAAGAACAAATTGTTCAGATCAAAACAGTGTTATTCAATTTTGCATTAAAATGACTTCATATGGGTCAAAACAGTGTTATTCAAGTTTGCATTAAAATGACTTCATATGCCAAGCTTACTTGTTTGTAAAACATACAGTTGTACTTGATTATTTACTTTCATTTGTTTGAGTTACGTTTTGTTATACTGTTTAGTTTCCAAATAAAAGGAGCAAGCAAAAAAGACGTAAAGGGCAGAAAACACCAACATCATGAAAACAAGATCATTAATTTTAAATTAAGGTTGCTTAGCAGTAGCATAAGAATTAAACCATTTGTGAATTATTATAGGTGTTAAACATAATAGATTTCTTAAAGATCACTCTAGAAGCAGTATTAAAAAAAAGTGAAATGCAACTGCACCAACACTACTGCATTTTTATTTTCTTGAAGAAACAAAAAAAAGATTTGACATTATTGTCTAAAACACAGACAACATCCTATAAACATTTGCAACCATATGCTAAATATAGATCAAAGTAAGAAATGTAAACAATTACTACTGATAATAGCCATAACAGTAAACTCAAAGATGTCAGGATGCATGGTGGATTATTATTTTTAAACAAAAATGGCCAACACTTTGTAAATTTTTTGCTTCAAGGTTGCTTCCTGGAAGAATAGAAAGCAGATATTTATAATTCTCCCCTTCCTCCTTACCCAACTCCTTGGCTGCCGAAAAGGCTTCCTCTGGCGAGTTCGCAACCATTCCCTTTGGTACAGAAATACCGCATTCTTTTAACAGCCCAATGCTCAAGTATTCATGAAGTGACAAGCTTCTCTGTTGTTGCTTCTGGTGCTTTTGATATCCATTTTTTGCAAATAACGCAGATGGTCCCCCAAGCACCTAGTACAAGAATACAATGACAGTGAACGCAAATAATGTAATGAATATATTTTTAATACATATTTTTCAGTTACTTACACTAAAATGGAACACTGGGAAAATGGACTTAAAAGCAACATACATAAAAATTAGCATGACCACCTGATTACAAATCATTGTGTCAATGAGAGTTAGGTCTGTGTACCTGACTGTAACTGTAACACTATTGTTAGCACTGCTACCCTGGGACCTTTAATTGCCAAATATCACATAAAAGGATATTATTTCAATAATTTAGTTAGAATAGTATATTACCATATTTGCCATTTTTAAATATTAAGCATTGTGATTTAATGGCATTACAAAATACAACAGTATTGCATTTAGTAACTGGCTAAAGACAAAGGGTAAGTTTGACATTTTTCAAGTCAAAGTTATTTCTTCACAGACACAGAATATATTACTTTGCCACAAGAAACAATATTCTAAAATGTAACATATTTTAAAAATAATTAGTGCTCTCTTGAATTTTATAATGGAAAGGAAGGGTACCAGAGACCCATTGTAAAGAAAAGCATTAAAACAGAACATGCCAATTTTGAAGTATCCAAGTTTTCGATTTAAGAAAATGTTCCTTCCGTATATCTTGCTAGTTTGTTTACTTGCAGCGACTATTCATTAGTGGTGTTAAGACAATGAAGCACTGAAAGCTCTATGCCCATTACATTCTGTATTGTTATTTTACATAGATTTCAGAGCAAGATGTATGCCGAGTGGGGGCATGGTGAAAAGAATACATATGAGTTTCACTGTACTTTGTATTAGGGATGTAACAAGAACCAATTTTTTCAGTACCAAGTTGATGTCAAAGTTCCAAAAACTAATGGTACTTTTGTTTTTTACAGTATCAGTAATATGATTGCAGGAACCATACTTGTTATTTATTAAAAAAAAAAAAAAAGGCAAGGCACACACATTATTATCTCATCATTGCCATTTATCCATTTATGGAGTCAGTTCAGAAACAAATGTGTAATCTTTAATAGCAAAATGTTACCAATCTGATGAAGTGCATTCCTTTAATTTGTATAGTCATGAATTTGTAAAGAGGATTAATCACTTTTTAATAGTGTCCTACATAGTACCGATAAATAAATGGAGGCTTTATGTTCATTCTCTGATTATAATGAGCACATTCCTCCATGTTCGAACCACCATACACAGTTCAGGACTGGGGGTGTGGGACCTCACACACATCCACAGTTAGCAGGACAAGCAAAACAGCATACTGCACTGCTAACTATGAATCTGCAAACACTTAATGTGTGTCATTTCTTTGCTTTTTGAAGGCAAACGAATATTCATTAGTATAACCTATAAGTGACAACGCAGGTTATAATTGAATTGTATGTTAAAGAATGCAATGCTGTCTCACAGTTACACATTTATTGAGCACAGGTAATGACAGCCCATGTAATTTCAAATTCTGGTTTTGTACACAGGCTGGCATAAGCAATAACAATTTTTGATCACTCATGTAAGAAATCTGGAAATGGCAAAACAAAGGCTATATTACAGAAGATCTGAAATAAAGGATTCATGTAAAACTGAAAAATTTGATTTCAAATTAAAAGCCTTAAGCTTGGGACAAATATTAAAAAAAAAGTAGGGACATATTTGAAAAATTAAAGCCCCAGGAGTTTGTGAAATTTAATATATGAATTAACACTAGAATCCCTAAGGCCTACAAAAAAACTTGTAATGCCGGGCCACCTTAAATTCCCTTGTACCTCCTCATCAGCATCTTTTGTTTTGCAAATGTGTCGATCAACATAAGCAGCAGGCAGCCTTCTATCCCATCCCCCACCAATGCAGCTTTAGTCATACACAAAGTTCTCCCAGCTCAAGTCTGTTTATCTGGATGTGAGGTGCCATGAATTGTATAGGGTAAATAATATATTGTTATTTCGAATACAGTAATCCCTCCTCCATCGCGGGGGTTGCGTTCCAGAGCCACCCGCGAAGTAGGAAAATCCGCGAAGTAGAAACCATATGTTTATATGGTTATTTTTAGAATGTCATGCTTGGGTCACAGATTTGCGCAGAAACACAGGAGGTTGTAGAGAGACAGGAACGTTATTCAAACACTGCAAACAAACATTTGTCTCTTTTTCAAAACTTTAAACTGTGCTCCATGACAAGACAGAGATGACAGTTCTGTCTCACAATTAAAAGAATGCAAACATATCTTCCTTTTCAAAGGAGTGCAAAGCAAGCAGTCAAAAAAAAAATCAATACGGCTTTTAAGTATGCGAAGCACCGCCGGTACAAAGCTGTTGAAGGCGGCAGCTCACACCCCCTCTGTCAGGAGCAGGAAGAGAGAGAGAGAGAGAGAGAGAGAGAGAGAGATAGCGAGAGACAGATAAAAAAAATCAATATGTGCCCTTTGAGCTTTTAAGTATGCGAAGCTCCGTGCAGCCTGTCCTTCAGGAAGCAGCTGCACACAGCCCCCCTGCTCACACCCCCCTACGTCAGCGCAAGAGAGAGAGAGAGAGAGAGAAAGTAAGCTGGATAGCTTTTCAGCCATCTGCCAATAGCGTCCCTTGTATGAAATCAACTGGGCAAACCAACTGAGGAAGCATGTACCAGAAATTAAAAGACCTATTGTCCGCAGAAACCCGCGAAGCAGCGAAAAATCCGCGATATATATTTAAATATGCTTACATATAAAATCCGCGATGGAGTGAAGCTGCGAAAGGCGAAGCGCGATATAGCGAGGGATCACTGTACATACATTTTATGTGTGTTCCGTGTCTACAACAATCTGTGTAAATGTAGGATGACAGGAAATGCAAGGCAAGAACTGCTGAAAACATAACTAGAACAGAAACTTTTTTCATGTTCTACTAATAATTGGCAAAATGCTGACATGAAGTGTATAATGTGTGAAGACTTAAGTCCAAATATCAAATAAACACTTTCAGAAAAGACACAGATATAACAAAACAAGTGTGCTTTTTTTCTAGAATTTAACCAAAGTAAATGAAATTGGGATAGGGTACAACACATGCACACACACACACATCTGCTTGGCTGGTGCAGAGGTAAGTACTGCTGTCTCCTAATCAAGAGGTTGTGAGTTTGATCCTGGGTCCTTCATGCATTAACTGTTGTGAGCGGCTATTATTATTACTATTATAGAATAAAAACACACATTTATTTAGGTCTGTAACATTCAGTGTAAATTTATTAAAGATGTATCTTTCCTTTTTTACACTCTTCAATTTTTCTCCATGCATGGGATGATTCCTCAGATTCTCTTTACTCATTTTATTACCCCAATTTCTTTAGCATAAAAGCAAATATTCTTGTCTTCACTCTCCTTCTAAAAGGCTCAGAAAGTCTGGCAGCAAAATGACAGGTTTGATTTCACAAGGACCGTAATCCTTCATGTAAATGGGCTCAATTAAATTACCATATTGTGAAGAAAAGCAGGTTATGGAAAAAAAATTGAGATCAGCTAATTTATCAATCACCAATCAAGTGATTTGGGGTGAAAATCACAATCAATAAAAGCATCATTGATTATAACTAAGAAAAACCCTTGACTTTCTTCATTAATCTTAAATCTATGCAAGCTGAAGCTCAAATAATAAGGATGATAATGCTTATATAGCACCTTTCCAATCAAATCCCTTAGCAGTCTTCCCAGAGTGGAAACAATATATAATACACATTTTGGAAAATGATTAAAATTTAACTTTTTATTGAGAAGAAACATTAAGTGTGTAACAGGGTTGTCAAAAATTAAATGAAATAAAAACCATATGAAATTTAAAATATTTCTGAAAATAAATCCGACTTTTACATTTACTGGGGATACATAAAGGCAAGGTACCAAGAGGCACATATTGACCACTAAGGTGCCGTTTTCACTATAAGTTATTGAACTTTTAATCTTAAACAAAACAAAAAAAAAAAAAAAAAAAAAAAAGCTATTTAAGTTCTAAAATACTGGTAATTTCATGTTAACTAACCATGGGAAAAGACATTACGTGTCAAGCTTTGTATACAGGCATTCCCCAGGTTACGTACGAGACAGGGACTGTAGGTTTGTACTTACAGTAAGTAAGTTGGAACTGGTACATTTTTTTAATAAATGCTACTTTTGACCGACTGTAACCAAGTGCTCTGCCAATGAATGATGGAGTTTCACCTCTCTCTAACCTTTTTATTATTTCTACTTTATTTTCAATGGTGATGGTTTTTCTCTTCTTTACTGTATCACCAGCACTTGCATCAGATTTGTGTTTCAGAGACATTCTTGAAGGGTGAAGACAAAAGGTTAAGATGCTCTTCTGCACAGCACTGTACACGTTATCACAGCAGGAAGGCACCAGTCATCAACACGTCTGATGTACTGACAAGAGACAACTTCCTGCTATGTGCGTAACAGTACAAGCAGGCTTGCTATTGAGAAAGAACGGGGGCAGCGAGGGGTGGTTCATCACCAGCCCACCTCACAGTCACCTCCACTACAGTATGCTGTAGAACGAACATGGTGCTGCCAAAGGCGAGTAGTGAATCGCCCAACCCCAATTCAACAGGCAGCCATCCGAGGCACAGTACAATGCTACCCCCACCGCCCCGTTCAGCCATAATCGGGTCATCACTTGCAGCATTACCAGCCGTGTGTGCTGGGCGAGCAGTGAAACGCCCCCCTCCGCTCCATCCAGCCTGCATCCAGTCAGAAGCAGCAGCTGCGGCGGCATAGTGGGCGGGCAGCAAACCATCGTCCTCCACATGAGCGATAGCTGTGGCCCTGGTGACTATGGACCACGGTTCAAAGCTTACCGCCGGAGGGACACTACACTACGCGAGCAGCGAAATCGCCCCCCTCCAGCCACCGCTTGCAGCATCCCCAGGCCGAAGATGACTGAGCGGTAGTTACTGAGGCGCATGCGTCATATTTGCATCCTCGTTCGTAAGTTGTAGGTCGGGTGTCCGTAACCTGGGGACTACCTGTACTTTATTTTTAAGGACATCTGCCTTCTTTTCTTTTGCTTGAGGAATTTCATTGCACCTCACAAGGTGATAAACATTTGCCAATTAGGGCAATAGCAATTAATGTGTCTGCAATGGCTTGTGAACATTACAATGTCCAAGACTGAATTTACCAGAGCTGTCCTGCTTCCTATCTTTCTTTCTGACTACATTACACTGTAAGCATGGAGAAATCAAAATTCAGTATTGATCAGTCTTAGAGTTCATGAGACGCTGAAAAACTGTCCTAGCCTGTATTATGCCAGAATAACCAATTTTTGATATAATAAGGCTTGAAATATGCATGTTTCACATTCATCCCTGTTTTGGCTGTAATATTCCAAAAACCAAAACAACCCAAACACTAAACTTAAATGCGGATAGATCATTTAATATTGGCAAGACATAACAATATACTAAGCTTCTCCATAATAAAATTAATAAGAAAATGAATCTAATTTCATATTTCTAATATCAATTGTGAATTATTTATGTTTTAACTTTTTTTTTTTTTGGATTCTGCATCTGACTAGGACTGTCCATCAAGCAAATAGTGGAGATCCACCTGTTTCATATTAGACGATGTAGATGAAAATTTGTGGGTGAAAATATTGCTAGTGCTGTGCAGTACACCGGTAGAAATTTGTCAACAAAGAGTAATTTTTGTGATCATTTTTATTGTGGTACAACTGATGAGACAAAATATGAACATTGAGCTTTCTTAGTGAAAATGGGAAGACCCATGGCAATGAATGAGATGCCTATTTAAAAAATATATATATATTATATACAGTTAGGTCCATAAATATTTGGACAGGGACAACTTTTTTCTAGTTTTAGTTCTGTACATTACCACAATGAATTTTAAATGAAACAATTCAGATGCAGTTGAAGTGCAGACTTTCAGCTTTAATTCAGTGGGGTGAACAAAACGATTGCATAAAAATGTGAGGCAACTAAAGCATTTTTTTTAACACAATCCCTTCATTTCAGGGGCTCACACTCTACTGCACTCCCTCTCGGGAATCGAACCTCGGACGTCAGCGCCAGAGGCGAAGCCCCTAACGTCAAAATATGAAATATTTGGCTGTAGCAGAAGGCAGTTTGTTCGTCAAAGGGCTGGAGAGTGGTACAATAATGAGTGACTGCAGGCAACTGTGAAGCATGGTGGAGGTTCCTTGAACGTTTGGGGCTGCATTTCTGCAAATGGAGTTGGAGATTTGGTCAGGATTAATTGTGTTCTCAATGCTGAGAAATACAGGCAGATACTTATCCATCATGCACTACCATCAGGGAGGCGATTGATTGGCCCCAAATTTATTCTGCAGCAGGACAACAACCCCAAACATACAGCCAAAGTCATTAAGAACTATCTTCAGCGTAAAGAAGAACAAGAAGTCCTAGAAGTGATGATATGGCCCCCACAGAGCCCTGATCTCAACATCATTAAGTGTGTCTGGGATTACATGAAGAGGCAGAAGGATGTGAGGAAGCCTACATCCACAGAAGATCTGCGGTTAGTTCTCCAAGATGTTTGGAACAACTTACCAGCCGAGTTCCTTCAAAAACTGTGTGCAAGTGTACCTAGAAGAATTGATTCTGTTTTGAAGGCAAAAGGTGGTCACACCAAATATTGATTTGATTTAGATTTCTCTTTTGTTCATTCACTGCATTTTGTTGATTGATGAAAATAAATGATTAACACTTCCATTTTTGAAAGTATTCTTTGTTTACAGCATTTTTTCACACCTGCCTAAAACTTTTGCACAGTACTGTATATACTGTGTTCCAGAACCACCCGCGAAATAAGAAAATCCGCGAAGTAGAAACCATATGTTTATATGGTTAATTTTTATATATTTTAAGCCCTTATAAACTCTCCCACACTATTATAAACATTTCACGCACAATTATACAGCATAAACCCTTTGTATTCACTTAGAGATCAGGTAAGATTCGTTGAAATTATGTATGTAAACGTTACATGAAAGAGGGCTCGCGTACTGCTGAGAGAGAGAGAGAGAGAGAGAGCACTCGCGTGCTGCTGAGAGAGAGTGAGCCTGCGCGTGCTGCTGAGCAGGGAGCCTGGGTGTTTGTGTCAGTGTTATTCAGTGTTTTTACATTAGTTTACTATTACACTGTGCATTCTATGGTGTAATTAACTATATTTGTGCTTAAAAATCTTTAAAAAAAATATATTTACATACCATTCGTACGGTCTGGAACGGATTAATTGTATTTACATACAATCCTATGGGGGAAATTGCTTCGGTTCACGACCAAATCGGTTTAGGACCAGAGGTTTGTAACGAATTATGGTCGCGAACCGAGGGTCCACTGTATGTATGTATATATATTATATATATACACACACACATACATACATACACACAGTGCATCCGGAAAGTATTCACAGTGCATCACTTTTTCCACATTTTGTTATGTTACAGCCTTATTCCAAAATGGATTAAATTCATTTTTTTCCCTCAGAATTCTACGCACAACACCCCATAATGACAATGTGAAAAAAGTTTACTTGAGGTTTTTGCAAATTTATTAAAAATAAAAAAATTGAGAAAGCACATGTACATAAGTATTCACAGCCTTTGCCATGAAGCTCAAAATTGAGCTCAGGTGCATCCCATTTCCCCTGATCATCCTTGAGATGTTTCTGCAGCTTAATTGGAGTCCGCCTGTGGTAAATTCAGTTGATTGGACATAATTTGGAAAGGCACACACCTGTCTATATAAGGTCCCACAGTTGACAGTTCATGTCAGAGCACAAACCAAGCATGAAGTCAAAGGAATTGTCTGTAGACCTCCGAGACAGAATTGTCTCGAGGCACAAATCTGGGGAAGGTTACAGAAAAATTTTTGCTGCTTTGAAGGTCCCAATGAGCATAGTGGCCTCCATCATCTGTAAGTGGAAGAAGTTCAAAACCACCAGGACTCTTCCAAGAGCTGGCCGGCCATCTAAACTGAGCGATTGGGGGAGAAGGGCCTTAGGGAGGTGACCAAGAACCCGATGGTCACTCTGTCAGAGCTCCAGAGGTCCTCTGTGGAGAGAGGAGAACCTTCCAGAAGGACAACCATCTCTGCAGCAATCCACCAATCAGGTCTGTATGGTAGAGTGGCCAGACAGAAGCCACTCCTTAGTAAAAGGCACATGGCAGCCTGCCTTGTGGAGTTTGACAAAAGGCACCTGAAGGACTCTCAGACCATGAGAAAGAAAATTCTCTGGTCTGTTGAGACAAAGATTGAACTCTTTGGTGTGAATGCCAGGCGTCACGTTTGGAGGAAACCAGGCACCGCTCATCACCAGGCCAATTCCATCCCTACAGTGAAGCATGGTGGTGGCAGCATCATGCTGTGGGGATGTTTTTCAGCGGCAGGAACTGGGAAACTAGTCAGGATAAAGGGAAAGATGACTGCAGCAATGTACAGAGACATCCTGGATTAAAACCTGCTCCAGAGCGATCTTGACCTCAGACTGGGGCGACGGTTCATCTTTCAGCAGGACAACGACCCTAAGCACACAGCCCAGATATCAAAGGAGTGGCTTCAGGACAACTCTGAATGTTCTTGAGTGGCCCTCTCCATCTCTGGAGAGATCTTAAAATGGCTGTGCACCGACGCTTCCCATCCAACCTGATAGACCTCGAGAGGTGCTGCAAAGAGGAATGGGCGAAACTGGCCAAGGATAGGTGTGCCAAGCTTGTGACATCATATTCAAAAAGACTTGAGGCTGTAATTGCTGCCAAAGGTGCATCAGCAAAGTATTGAGCAAAGGCTGTGAATACTTATGTACATGTGATTTCTCAGTTTTTTTATTTTTAATAAATTTGCAAAAACCTCAAGTAAACTTTTTTCACGTTGTCATTATGGGGTGTTGTGTGTAGAATTCTGAGGGAAAAAATGAATTTAATCCATTTTGGAATAAGGCTGTAACATAACAAAATGTGGAAAAAGTGATGCGCTGTGAATACTTTCCGGATGCACTGTATATCTCCTGATGCATATATGTAATCATCCCAATTTAGAAATACTAAGAGTATTTTTAGGTAATTCTTATTTTGCTTATTTTTTTAAATGCTGTTGAACTCACTATTTGAACTTTGTTAATAACAAATTCAAAAATAGAGATGAAAGTTTTTCTTTGTATATAGTGCATTTCTACAAGTATACCATTTACATTAAATAAATAATAGCAACATTTCAGATCATTCACATAATGAGCAAGAAGCAAAACCTAGAAAGCTCCCTGTGAGCCTAAATGTTATTTAACAGCACATGTAGAATAAAAAGATTTTGGAAACAGAGTGCTTTAATGACACACTTTGAATATCCATCTATGAAACAATAGAGAATGTGCAAACTCCATGCAGACACTGACCATGTTAGCAATTAAACCTGAGCTCATGAAATTGTGTAATAACAACAATAATAAAAATAATACTACATTTAATTTATGTAGCACCTTTAGAATGGACAAAGGGTTTCACAAATACTCAAAGGAATATAAATAAATAAAAGCAAAAATGACATTAATAACACAGGCTACAAGCTACTATCAAACATCATATTTTAAAGTCAATTTTCTGAATTACATTAAGGAAAAGGACCGAAAAAAACAAGGAAAGTCATGAACAAACAACATCATTTTTATACAGTTGCATGTAGGGATATAAATGTTACAATCACCCACTTTTATAAGGACTACTGAACAGGATTAAGAGCAGATTTTGTTATCAGGTTTACAGCAAAGCTTAGGATGTCATCGACCACTTAATGGCTATTCATTTCAGATATAACAATCCCAGCCTTAGTTGCCTCATTAAAGCTGATATCATATTAGAGATGCAAACTCAAGTTTTTCTTTTTTTCCAAAGATTGCAGTCAGCAATGAATCAGTTCTAGTGCTTTACCACCGATGATGTATACATTAAGCATGACAATTTTAGACAAAGAAAGATTGCTGCACACAGGTCCGGCACTAGAGATTATTTCAATACAGCAGGCAGATTTGGTACATTACTCTTGTTAAAATAAATTCAGAGTAGGGTGACATACTTCAGAATTAAAAGTACTGATGAATTCCCAAGTACAACATATTACAATTCACTGTTAAACACTTTACAATACTTCAGCATTCTAAATATATTAAGATTATTGCAGTCCATCCATTTGCTATCAATAAAGCACTGCAACACAGCGCCAGCCACACTCAAACATCCATACTAATAACCTGATTAAAACCAAATGTATACATGTAGCAATCGTTCTGTTGACATCACTGACTGCATCCTACACATCTGCCTATATGTCAATGCAAAGGTACCGCCAACAAACAAGTAATGTATGTGTAAAGTAAATTCCTAGTTTCTTTGACGTATAAAGATAAAAAAAATTTTCCAGTCTACATACTGACTGAATATGAAGTGTGGAAATGGCCAGTCAATCTTGATATATCCTAATGTCTCTAATTTTCAAACTGTTTAGTTATATTTTCCAAAGTAATGCTTGGCATGTTTTAATTTAAGTGCCTTTCTATTGACATTTAGTGAAAGTTACCTGCCCTTCACTGACAAAGGAACATCTGTGACTGACGGTCAATTGCACCTATTGAAATTCACAGATTAACTCCTTGATAAGTGATGAGGCGTTGGCATTTGCTCTCAGTTCTAGAAAGGAAATCTGACTGATGGATGAAATGACCAATAAAATCTACAGACTAAAACACCATCAGCACAGAGTACTTACATATGTGCACAAATCAATTCTCATTCTTAAACAATTATACCAGCAACTGCATGCTTGCACACATGGTATGTTATGAATAAAGACCAGTGTGGTGAAAATCAAAATAACTAAACTTATTATTTTTTTTTAATTTCCTTGTTTTCATTTAGTTCTACTTTTCACACATTTTGTCATTTTTATTTTAGTTAACAAAATTACTATTTTTTCCATTTATATATTACATTTTAATTTTTGTTAATGGGAATAACACCGGTACTGGCTGTGTACTTCATATGCTGACAGCTTTGCTGCTCTCAGTTACTTGGCATACTGTGTATTTTGTATTCCAAGCCGAGTGAAAAAAATTATATGCAAGGTGACACATTGTGAACTTTTTAAGAGATTTTTGCACTGCTCCTGAACAGGTTTCATTCTAAAAAAGTATTTTTGTTTGTTTTGTTTTGTGTTCTTCATTTGAATTGCTATTTAAATGACTGTTATATACAAAATTCCCTTGCTACAGCCTGCAACCATGCAGCATTTAAGTAATCCTTAAATGCCATCAAAGAATATTTCAATATCAAACAATTTACATATGCCAAACCACAAAGAATAACATTAAGGTTGTTTTAGTTTAGGTAATAGTTAAATACCACTTTAATGTGAACAAAGTCACCTAAATTTGAAGGAAGTCAGGTTTTGCAGGATGCCTTCAAATCTTGGATTATGAAAACAAGTTTAGATTCTTCGGAAATCCATTTTAATACTCTATGCTTAAAGAACAGAAAAGATACGAAAAAAAAGATCAAGACATTTGCACCTTGTTTCACGCTAGTGGCACATAATAGTCATGACACTTTTTCAAAACACAGTGGTTAGAGTGGATCGATTAACCCAGACTTGAATCCCATTCCTAGGTGCTAGCCACAAGTAGTCTGCATGTTCTTCTCCTCTAAAATATCCAAGGACTTTTTATATTAAGTATGAATCATCCATTGGATTGGCACTCCATCTTGGGTTCATCCCTACCTTGTGTCAATTGCTGCCTGGAGAGGCTTGGACTCACTGCAACCCTAAATTGGATTAAGCACGTTTGAGAATGTTATCCTAGGTTAATACAATAGCATGCAGACCTGAAATTCTCATTATATAACTGGCTATCCATGTTATCCTTCTTTAATCAACTACTCGCATTAAAATTAGTTATGCTTTTTACTTGTTTTTCAGAATAAACTAGTGCACCTAATAAAAATACTGTGTAGCATCTTGATAACAAGATTGATGAACTGAGATCAGTTACAAAGGACTGAGTTCCACGTAGTGCAACTTTCACTGTATACTGTCCAAAGCATACCAACATACAGTTAGTTATAAACAGTAAATTTATTGGATTAACAGAAAATATGTAATATGCATCATAACAAAATTAGACAGGTGTATAAATTTGGGAACCCCAACAGAGATATTATATCAATACTTAGTTGAGCCAACTTTTGCAAATATAACAGCCTCTAGACGCCTCCAATAGCCTTTGATGAGAGTCTAGATTCTGGATGGAGGTATTTTTGACCATTCTTCCATACAAAATCTCTCCAGTTCTGTTAAATTTGATGGCTGCTGAGCATGGACACCCTGCTTCAAATCATCCCATAGATTTTCGATGATATTCAAGTCAGGGGACTGTGATAGCCATTCCAGAACATTGTACTTCTACCACTGCATGAATGCCTTTGTAGATTTCAAACCGTGTTTTGGGTCATTGTCTTGTTGGAACATCCAGCCCCTGCATAACTTCAACTTTGTGACTGATGCTAGAACATTATCCTGAAGAATTTGTTGATATTGGGTTGAATTCATCTGACCCTTGACTTTAACAAAGGCCCCAGTCCCTGAACTAGCCACACTGCATGATGGAACCTCCACCAAATTTGACAGTAGGTAGCAGGTGTTTTTCTTGGAATGCAGTGTTCTTCCGCCATGCACAGCGCTTTTTGTTATGACCAAATAACTCAATTTTTGTCTCATCAGTCCAAAGCACTTTGTCACAAAATGAATCTGGCTTGTCTAAATGAGCATTTACATACAACAAGCGACTCTGTTTGTGGCGTGAGTGCAGAAAGGGCTTCTTTCTCATCACCCTGCCATACAGATGTTCTTTGTGCAAATTGTGCTGAATTGTAGTACGATATACATCTGCAGCAAGATGTTCTTGCAGGTCTTTGGAGGTGATCTGTGGGTTGTCTGTAACCATTCTTAAAATCCTGCGGATATGCCGCTCCTGCATTTTTCTTGGCCTGTCAGACCTGGGTTTAACAGCAACTGTGCCTGTGGCGTTCCATTTCCTGATTACATTCCTTACAGTTGAAATTGACAGTTTAAACCTCTGAGATAGCTTTTTGTAGCCTTCCCCTAAACCATAATACTGAACAATCTTTGTTTTCAAATCTTTTGAGAGTTGCTTTGATGATCCCATGCTGTCACTCTTCAGAGGAGAGTCAAAGGGAAGCACAACTTGCAATTGACCACCTTAAATACCTTTTCTCATGATTGGACACACCTGTCTATGAAGTTCAAGGCTCAATGAGCTAATCCAACAAGTTGGTGTTGCAAGTAATCAGTATTTAGCAGTTACATGCATTCAAATCAGCAAAATTTCAAGGGTATCCAAATTTTTGCACAGCCAGTTTTTCACATTTGATTTAATTTCATACAACTAAATACTGCTTCACTAAAAATCTTTGTTCGGAAAACACCCCAGTACTCAGATGTTCCTAGGAAATGAGACATACCACTGTTATCTTTTTTGTTGAAAGTAGAGTAAATTATTATGCAGGCTGAGAGGGCATAATAAACTTTTTCATATGTACTCTATCCCAGACGTAACTGAAATCAATCTTATTGCACCTGGTTAGCAGGACGTGGAGCATGATGTAAGGCAACTCCTTATGTTTGATTTTTCCCTAACAAATTCTAAATGCATCTGTCTGGAACAGAAATTTACTTTTGTCTTAATCACTTTTAAAGATATGCATATCAAAAAGCTCTAGAGAGGATCATAGGTTTCAGGAAACAGTCACGTGCTCACCTATCACTTGCTATAAATGGCTCAGCCATTGGGACAGCAGAGTCATTAAGTTTCTGCTCACTGTGCTATCACAAAACAATAAGTCAAACAAAATCATTACAAGTATTATGAAGAAAGCCCATCAAAGAATATTCTTTTTGCACAGGCGGAGTCCAGTTCTACACAACCATTATCAAATCCATTCTGACCTTTGTAACTGTTTGGTTTAGTTCTGCCTCTGCTCAGGCCAGAGTTTCTACTCAGAGTACACCTGTACACTAGAGTACCTGAACTTTTTTTCTGAATTCGCCATTGTGTGTACGTGCGCATGCATGTGCACACTGTAATGGGGTGGCATCCTGTCCAGGGATTGTTCCTTCCTTGAACCCTATGGTTGGTGGGGCAGGCTCCGGTTGCGCCATGACCCTACTCTGCATAAACAGATCTGGAATATGGATATAAGAAGTATTGTTTTATCAAAACTCTAATCCTGACTTTTTTTAGTAATATTCATGTGAGAAAATCTGCTTGAAATAAAACAAAAACATTTACTTTATCATATTGTGATTGTTTTTTGTCTCTTTATAACTCCATTGTCACTATGACAATCCTTTTTTTGGGGCCACAGAGTAGCACTAATTTGGGTCTTCAAATTAAAAAAAAAAAAAAAAAAAAAAAAAAACTCAAACAAGTTTTGACTTGATTGTGTGGAATGTTATGGTTTTAATAAAATGAATAAAAGATAAAAAAGAAGCACAGTTTTAAAAGTGTATGTGTGATGCTATTGTCCTCTTTTATTTAGATGTTTAAAGCACAAATAAAAGTAGCATCCATCTGATTCATGATTTGGTTAATTTAAAGCTAGATCATTTGCAAATGAGAAATCTTTCACTGATAATTCTCTGTCATTATATAAATGCAATAAAGTAGCAACACATTTATATTAAAATGTACACATTGTTATTGAAATTGTTTCAAACAGAATATACAAATGAAATATTGACAAATCAATATGCATGCTCACAAAAGGGCTTTTACATGTACCAAAAAAAATGGCCTTCTCCAGTTATCAGGCAAGTTTTTATAAACACTACAGAAATTCACAGCAAGATGTGGTCTGGCACCAACTCCTGGCACAGTTCAATCCTCACTATTATGTATAAACCATTTCTAAAACAAAAATGTGAGTAAGTAGGACATGATCTGAACAAGTGCCTAAAAGGCCTCTTTTATGAGATTTGACATTTGATGTTACTGTGCTGCAAAAAAGAAAATGGATGGTCATGCAAAGCAAGAGCCCAGTGAAGCAACGAAAGGAAAAATGAGAGAGAGAGAGAGAGAGAGAAGTAAATGACATTTCTGTTAGTGATGCAGCTTTTGGTTTGTTTTTTTCCCATCTCAGACAGATGATGCGGGGAAAGAAAAGTGTATGAATTTAATTTGGTGAACACTAAAAAAAAATAATGACAGGTCTGTGTGCGTGTTAAAATGTTATTTGCTTCAAATTTTTTGACTTGTGATGGCATGTAGGCTGCATTCAAACCAAGATATGTCAAGCTTAATTGACACCTGCAAAAGTTAATATCAATTTATTAGATTTAGAGAGGAATTAATATAAGGTGGCACTACATATTACACAAACGCTAAAGGTACCCTTCTTAGCTGACATGGTTTTTTTTTTTTCTCTCAGTTTCAACAACAGTACTTCATTTTATATTTTATTATGTTTAAAAATGTTTTTCTTGTACAACAGTGCAACAAATACAAAAAAAATAATTTGATTGGTAAGGCCACTGTTCACAGAAAATGCGTACATTACAAAATATATTTAGTTATATGTTGTATAAGAAATCAAAAAAACTATTACTGGAGGTTACCTTACCTTAAATGTTTAAACTTACAGTTGAGTTGAAGATTATGGGCTCTTCATGTTCACTTCTTCTAAAGGTTAAGTTCAGTGGTTTTAAAATTACCACTATACTAAGCGATACCACGTATCAGTCTGGTGCAGTTTTACTTTGGATGCTTATTACAGTGGTTTGCAGTGGCAGACTGAACTATTTTTTTCACATTTTTGCTTTTTGTTTTATTTTATGATCTCCTGTTGCATATTGCTGTATATTGAGCACTGTGAGGTTTTCTGGATGTGTGCTAGTGGCACATGTGTGATCGACATAACTTGCCTTTATCTTATCATGTGAACCTGCAGGTATTCTGTATGACAAGGCCTGTTTTCATTCATCTTTATTGCACATGCACTTTCAGACATAATGCATTTGCTATGAATCAAAATTGCCATAGACTAGTTTTGAACTGTAATCACACATCACTCCTGTGAATATTCAGTGGGTGTACACTATATAATGAACAAAAAAAAAGTCAAATTGCCCTTTTTCCCCCCCCAATTTATAATTGACATATGTGATGTTCATAACGGGGGGAGGGAATGAGGGGGAGTTGAAGGAGGGGCTTTTGAGTTTGAACACTCTGGGGCCAGTCTGGCTTTGTCAGTAGCATAATCTGCATCATTCTTAATTAAAATGGAAGCACCTGAACCATTTCTGTAATTAACATAATATACATTTTGAACTCTGATTCTGATAAAGAGGAGTCTTCATGGCCCACGAAATTCCATCATAGTGATATGTCACTTCCCCTTTCGACATCTCTGCACATGCCACCAGCTGAATAACACGTTAGAAATAAAAACCTGCTGCTGATTTAGGAAGCTGATCTAATAGTACAAAGAAATAATATCCTAACACTGTGACATCCTAAATATTCATCATGTAATAAAGGTGAGCCACTAATGGTCACTGGACAATACAACTGTAGATGGGTTGCAAAATCCATCAGTCCTTGAGCTGGAGCAGTAGAACAGTTTATTTATCTCAACATGAATAGATTCATGCATCTTTAATTGTCACAAAGGGGTACAGATTCTTCATTTCAGCTTATATTTACTATCCTCATCATAGTTTGAAACCTTCAGTTATGGAGTTTTTGGATTTGTCCATCCTTGGGTATAAACAAAACAGCTTATTTTAACTGTTTTAATTGCACTACTTACATCCTTTGAAAAATTTAAATTTCTATCTTTTCCTTCTAATATCGCAACATTTACCCATTGTGACACATGCATTACAGTTACACTTAAATGGACTTTACTTGCAAAGAAAGGTTTTAAGACAAACCTTACAAACGGTTAAAACATTAAACAAACGGTTAAAACAGTTGACAGTCAATTGAAGCGCAGCATTGCTAACACGATTAACCATTTAGGAGTCAAATTTACATAGTTTTACAAGCACCATTAAATCGGGTCAATGTGGGGTGGGGCGAAGAGTTAACTTACTAATAATAAGTTATACTGACAAGCTAATGACAGAACCCGTCAGCTGGGACTGCGGAACGATTGACATATACCGCAAGTGCCTTCCGGTTTTTATATTAATATTTATTTGGTTTCCAAAAGCAACAAAATAACCGTGCTACATCCACAGTAACGAGATAACATGCTATATAACAGATCGAAAAGGTATGCGACAAGTGGTGACCTTTAGCAAAAGATGATCCTTGAACACCACAGACATTTAAAAATAAAAAAGACTGTTCCCCCAGCCAGAAGTGGTGACAGCAAACGGCTGTGTCTTACACAATAATGCGGCCTTGGACAACTAATGAAATTACAAAAGAGGAATTTTAAAAGGTCTGAAGGACAAACACTCCCCCACCCCTCGGCAACTTGCTATGCTCGGAAAATTCGGGACGAATAAAAATAAAAACAGGGAGTTCCAAGTTTGCTTATTCCACTTCCCATAGTAAAATCAATCATTCCAACTGCCCATTTTCTTCTATTTATTGTATACACGTGATTTAAAATACTCAGAGTAAGCTGGTAACGGTGATCACTCAGACGATCAATCTACGTAAAACAATACCTCTAAGCCACGTCAACAGACCTACTCGCAAAATATGAATTGTTTTTACAGTTACATGCATGCTCACTTACTTTCGCCGCGTTACAAAACGCTGTCCTCGAACCAGAGTGCCTCAACCCTACAGATACGCGGCAGCAGATCAGGGAGGTCGCCATCTTTACCTCTGAAATCCCTGCCTACATTAAATGTGCGCCTGCGCACTACCCTACTAAGCTGGCCGTCCTCACTCACGCCGCACTACACAACACTGTTCAACGCATGCGCAATGACTTGACTGTTGCGCTTGCTCATACCGGACACAACAAACTATAGGCAAGATATTAAGTACGTATTCAGTAACGCGCCTAATATTGAAGTTGATAAATAAAAAATACAAATATTTTTTCTGATATTTTGTTATATACAACAGCGGTTTTCTTCTTGTCGAGTGAAAAAAAAAACATTTTATTCATGATTGTGCACATGCAACAGTACTAATTACGTTGTTATGAATGGGTGATATCAAGATAAAAAAGTATACTATATAGCCAGATTTCGAACCACAATGACATTGATTTACAGTCAGACATGCTACCATCTGCACTGTTCTGCAGTCGCCATACACTGGACTAAATATCGCAATTAACAACGATTAAATGTGAAACATAATCTGGGTTTTTCGATTTTATCATGAATAAATTAACTTTATGGTGAGGTTGGAGGTTGAGAGTGATCCATTAGTGAAAACTTTCTTTAGGTTGTTTGCAAGTACCTTGTCAGTTAGTGAGTCAGTCAACGTGTAGTCAGTCAGAAACGTGTAGCTTTATATTTATTTACTGTATCATGTTAATGGTTTTGCAACACCAGGATTTCATAAAATGGTGGGCCTAAATTTGTCACGAATAGGCCTAATATTTTTATTACTGCCCAATACATATTCATTTAAAAAAATTATTTGAAGTCCAGTCATACCAACGTACCCAGACCTACACAACTAGTAAGTCAGTAAATTACTAGTTGATAGCCTCATGTTAACATTACATGTTTTGACTTGTCTATGATTAGTAAAATTTAAAGTCAATCTTATTTTCTGATCTCTGTTATGCTTTTGTATGCCATATAGTTGTCGTCAATATATGCACACTGCAAATACTTTTAAAAGTTACATTAACTCTTCCAGTGATAAAATTACAACTGGTGATTTGGCTTTGTAAGCTTTTAATCAACTGTTAATTTCATCAAAGGAAATGTGTATTAACATGCATGTTAAATGCCAAAAGGGACTCTGCTCTGTTGGGCCCTTGAGCAAGGCCCTTAACCTGCAATTGCTTAGCGCTTTGGGTAGTGAGAAAAGCGCTATATAAATGCAAAGAATTATTTTTATTATTAATATATATGGACTAAATGGGAAGACCTGCCTGCTGTGGAATTCCCTCTTTGTTCCATTAGCCTCCTTCAAAAAGCAAGGATTTTACCCTTTTAAAGACTGAAAGTACATATTAAGTTGGTCTTATTCAAAATAGACATTTTAAACTTCAGTGTTTGATGTCCTTGCGGAGCACATTTTCTAGTAATGTAATGAAATTCTTCTTTCCACTGCTCTATTTGTTATTTTAGTATGACTACAAATGTTTCATTTGATATAACTGTGATTTGGAAAAATTCTTGATATGATGTATACCTCCTCCATGTTGTTTTCTTAGCTTCCTGTGATCTTGAGCTGGATAATTAAGTTAGAAATGAGTGAATCGATTTATATCTCTTGCTTTAACAGGCTCATGAAGTTATTTTGTTAAATGAATCATGTAAAAATACAATGGGAAGGTTTTCTTGGACTATAGCTTCTCTTTTTTTTCTTTAAGAAATTATAAGATCAACTATCTAGGAAGCTTTTTAAAGGAGAGACTTGAGATACTGTATTCCAAGGTACTCACTTGATCTTTTTCAGAAGCTGAAGAGCAAAGTAATACTGTATCTTACAGCTCCCCTTTTCCAGTCCTGCTAGACAAATCTGTCCACATATACAATCTAGGTAGCTGAGCTTGCTTTGTCAAAGGAAATTTACTAATTTCCAGTATGAAGACGTTCATTTTTTTCACAAAACCTTGGCATCAGCCTATTAGAATTTTTATGCCGTTTGGCTCATACTGTTACCTAACCCTGACAGGTTTAACAGTGAGATATGCTCTTTGCTCCAAATGGGATTTGAATGCCAGACATGTGACGCCAGAGAGGTCCAACAGCCTTAATATTTACTGATACAGATAAAAAAAAAAAAAAAAGCCAGATACAAGCGCTTTATCTAAGCTTAAAAGGAAGGAATGACAGCACAACGTCTTCCAAAAGAGGGTAAGTAACTCTTGAGAAAATGAAAGGAATTATCACTACTGCCTGATACTTTTAAATGCACTAGCTCAGCCTTACACAGTACATGAACCTGAAACCAGAGAGGACCTGATTCCACATGAAAACACAGTGTTATTGCTTTATATCAATAGATTCTGGGATGGATGAGTAATACTGTATATTCACACAAGTTGCTTTACTAAACACAAAATTAGAAATTATTTTAAGAGATGGCTTTCAATTACTTCATATATTTATGCTTGCTAAATAAATGTTCACTGTTTACTAGATTAGCAAAGTTAGATGACTGTTCTCCTTTTCTTGAAAGGAGCAACAATGGCTCAGATGTAACAATGGCTCAGCTTGTGATTCACAACTAAAAAAGAATAGTACCGTAACCTTTACTTTATTTTAGAAATGAGGCAGTGGTAGGAGTCTTGGTGGCAAAGTGGTACAATAATTCCAGGCCTGGCCACTGTCTGTGTAAAGCCTGCAAGGTTGCTAACAAAATTTGTGCAAGAAACTTGTGCACTTAAGTAATGATAATCCCAATAGTTTCTGCCTAAAAAGCAGGCATACATTTGTCTCACCTCCCTTTACAGATCATCTGCTATTTCTAAGCTACCTTTCTTCTTCAGTATTTGCTAAGTCTACAGTAAGTCCCCAAATATTACCGTGAATCTGTGGTTTTTATTATCTGCCATGATTAAGAACTGATCACACAAACCAAGAAGACTACTTTCTAGCCATAAACAACAACTTAACATGGTCTATACTGAATTAAATATTTTCAGAGGTTTCAACTTCAGTCTGGAAAGCCTTCATGCCCCATACTACCAGCAGGACTACTACAGTGCATCCGGAAAGTATTCACAGCGTATCACTTTTTCCACATTTTGTTATGTTACAGCCTTATTCCAAAATGAATTAAATTCGTTTTTTTCCTCAGAATTCTACACACAACACCCCATAATGACAACATGAAAGAAGTTTACTTGAGGTTTTTGCAAATTTATTAAAAATAAAAAAACTGAGAAATCCCATGTACATAAGTATTCACAGCCTTTGCTCAATACTTTGTCGATGCACCTTTGGCAGCAATTAAAGCCTCAAGTCTTTTTGAATATGATGCCACAAGCTTGGCACACCTATCCTTGGCCAGTTTCGCCCATTCCTCTTTGCAGCACCTCTCAAGTTCCATCAGGTTGGATGGGAAGCGTAGGTGCACAGCCATTTTAAGATCTCTCCAGAGATGTTCAATCGGATTCAAGTCTGGGCTCTGGCTGGGCCACTCAAGGACATTCACAGAGTTGTCCTGAAGCCACTCCTTTGATATCTTGGCTGTGTGCTTAGGGTTGTTGTCCTGCTGAAAGATGAACCATCGCCCCAGTCTGAGGTCAAGAGCGCTCTGGAGCAGGTTTTCATCCAGGATGTCTCTGTACATTGCTGCAGTCATCTTTCCCTTTATCCTGACTAGTCTCCCAGTTCCTGCTGCTGAAAAACATCCCCACAGCATGATGCTGCCACCACCATGCTTCACTATAGGGAAGGTATTGTCCTGTTGATGAGCAGTGCCTGGTTTACTCCAAATGTGACGCCTGGCATTCACACCAAAGAGTTCAATCTTTGTCTCATCAGACCAGAGAATTTTCTTTCTCATAGTCTGAGAGTCCTTCAGGTGCCTTTTGGCAAACTCCAGGCAGGCTGCCATGTGCCTTTTACTAAGGAGTGGCTTCCGTCTGGCCACTCTACCATACAGGCCTGATTGGTGGATTGCTGCAGAGATGGTTGTCCTTCTGGAAGGTTCTCCTCTCTCCACAGAGGATCTCTGGAGCTCTGACAGAGTGACCATTGGGTTCTTGGTCACTTCCCTGACTAAGGCCCGCTCAGTTTAGATGGCCGGCCAGCTCTAGGAAGAGTCCTGGTGGTTTCAAACTTCTTCTACTTACGGATGATGGAGGCCACTGTGCTCATTGGGACTTTCAAAGAAGCAGAAATTTTTCTGTAACCTTCCCCAGATTTGTGCATCGAGACAATCCTGTCTCGGAGGTCTACAGACAATTCCTTTGACTTCATGCTTGGTTTGTGCTCTGACATGAACTGTCAACTGTGGGACCTTATATAGACAGGTGTGTGCCTTTCCAAATCATGTCCAATCAACTGAATTTACCACAGGTGGACTCCAATTAAGCTGCAGAAACATCTCAAGGATGATCAGGGGAAACAGGATGCACCTGAGCTCAATTTTGAGCTTCATTGCAAAGGCTGTGAATACTTATGTACATGTGCTTTCTCAATTTTTTTATTTTTAATAAATTTGCAAAAACCTCAAGTAAACTTTTTTCACATTGTCATTATGGGGTGTTGTGTGTAGAATTCTGAGGAAAAAAATGAATTTAATCCATTTTGGAATAAGGCTGTAACATAACAAAATGTGGAAAAAGTGATGGGCTGTGAATACTTTCCGGATGCACTGTAATCCCTAATGCTATGTAAAACTGAGATAGATATCACCTTAATTTTGATTATTGTCTTGCTAATGTGAAACACACATTGGAAATTGGTTGCCATGGAACATCTGTGACAAAATACAAGGAGTTAATCATTCTGGTCTATATTTTTCACGTTGCTGTTAATTAATTGCCTATACCCATTGTATTGCACTGCACAAGTTATGTCATTCTTTATTAGTCTTGTTATTTAACAATCGTTTCCAACCATGGTATCTCCACTTGCCAGACAATTTTTGACAATGTCAAGAGTGAAAAGACTCTAGACAGATTACTGTTTTCAATAAACTCATGATGGCATATTTGTTGCCCCTACAATGTAATGACATTGAAAGCCACTTAAACCTTTCAGTCTGCCATGAAATTAATCCTGCATACTTAATTTGGTCTTTCTGCCACACATATCATGCACAACATGAACTTTCATGGTAGATAATCTATCTTACTACAAAGAAACAACTTGCTCAGTAAACAGATGTATTCAAAAATAATAAAAAAAGGTAATGGAATAGAATTTCAGAGGGGTTATGTCTAAATTGTATAATGTGCTTGTAAGGCTACATCTGAAATACTGTGAATAATTTTCCAGAGCCTTGCATGAGAGGTACATAACCGGACATACTCTAGCAATGTGAAGAATTTTTTTTGAAATACGGAAATCAAAACTGGGCACACTTTTCACAGATGAGGCCTCATTAGTATGTCATATAGCTTAAGCATACTTTCCCTTAACTTGTACTTGTGCTATAAACCTAACATCCTATTAGTCTTCTTAATGTCTTCTGTACACTATCTAGATGTAGATGATGATGAGTACACCATGACTCTTATAAGTTGTATGTTCAAGTTTCAAACCTTTCATCGTTGAATGAAATCTAACATTTATACTTCCTATGTACAGTGGTGTGAAAAACTATTTGCCCCCTTCCTGATTTCTTATTCTTTTGCATGTTTGTCACACAAAATGTTTGTGATCATCAAACACATTTAACCATTACTCAAATATAACACAAGTAAACACAAAATGCAGTTTTTAAA
This sequence comes from Erpetoichthys calabaricus, assembly GCF_900747795.2. NCBI lineage: Eukaryota > Metazoa > Chordata > Cladistia > Polypteriformes > Polypteridae > Erpetoichthys > Erpetoichthys calabaricus. The sequence continues at coordinate 114,192,826 of NC_041397.2, forward strand.
TGATGGTTTTTATTATTTAGGGAGAAAAAAAATCCAAACCTACATGGCCCTGTGTGAAAAAGTAATTGCCCCCTTGTTAAAAAATAACCTAACTGTGGTGTATCACACCTGAGTTCAATTTCCGTAGCCACCCCCAGGCCTGATTACTGCCACACCTGTTTCAATCAAGAAATCACTTAAATAGGAGCTGCCTGACACAGAGAAGTAGACCAAAAGCACCTCAAAAGCTACACATCATGCCAAGATCCAAAGAAATTCAGGAACAAATGAGAACAGAAGTAATTGAGATCTATCAGTCTGGTAAAGGTTATAAAGCCATTTCTAAAGCTTTGGGACTCCAGCGAACCACAGTGAGAGCCATTATCCACAAATGGCAAAAACATGGAACAGTGGTGAACCTTCCCAGGAGTGGCCGGCCGACCAAAATTACCCCAAGAGCGCAGAGACGACTCATCCGAGAGGTCACAAAAGACCCCAGGACAACGTCTAAAGAACTGCAAGCCTCACTTGCCTCAATTAAGGTCAGTGTTCACGACTCCACCATAAGAAAGAGACTGGGCAAAAACGGCCTGCATGGCAGATTTCCAAGACGCAAACCACTGTTAAGCAAAAAGAACATTAGGGCTCGTCTCAATTTTGCTAAGAAACATCTCAATGATTGCCAAGACTTTTGGGAAAATACCTTGTGGACTGATGAGACAAAAGTTGAACTTTTTGGAAGGCAAATGTCCCGTTACATCTGGCGTAAAAGGAACACAGCATTTCAGAAAAAGAACATCATACCAACAGTAAAATATGGTGGTGGTAGTGTGATGGTCTGGGGTTGCTTTGCTGCTTCAGGACCTGGAAGGCTTGCTGTGATAGATGGAACCATGAATTCTACTGTCTACCAAAAAATCCTGAAGGAGAATGTCCGGCCATCTGTTCGTCAACTCAAGCTGAAGCGATCTTGGGTGCTGCAACAGGACAATGACCCAAAACACACCAGCAAATCCACCTCTGAATGGCTGAAGAAAAACAAAATGAAGACTTTGGAGTGGCCTAGTCAAAGTCCTGACCTGAATCCAATTGAGATGCTATGGCATGACCTTAAAAAGGCGGTTCATGCTAGAAAACCCTCAAATAAAGCTGAATTACAACAATTTTGCAAAGATGAGTGGGCCAAAATTCCTCCAGAGCGCTGTAAAAGACTCATTGCAAGTTATCGCAAACGCTTGATTGCAGTTATTGCTGCTAAGGGTGGCCCAACCAGTTATTAGGTTCAGGGGGCAATTACTTTTTCACACAGGGCCATGTAGGTTTGGATTTTTTTTTCTCCCTAAATAATAAAAACCACCATTTACAAACTGCATTTTGTGTTTACTTGTGTTATATTTGACTAATGGTTAAATGTGTTTGATGATCAGAAACATTTTGTGTGACAAACATGCAAAAGAATAAGAAATCAGGAAGGGGGCAAACAGTTTTTCACACCACTGTATGATCCCTTACATTTACTTACATTATGTTTAATTTGCCTTTGAAGTAAAGGAAAATCAATGTCATGTTTTTGGAAAACTCTTGAGAGGATTCATGGTTTGACATGGTGCCATTTCCTGCTAGAAGTTTCCATTTTTTGCATTGATTAGATATGCTGAAAATTCAGATGACACTCAAATGGTCTGAAGAGGTCTAATTTATGCCAAGAAAGCAGAATCGACACCATCACACAACCACCACTACCATGTCCCATTGATGCGAAAAAGGATGGATCCATGAATTCATGTGGTTTACACCAAATTATGATGCAGTCATCTGCATGTTGTACCAGTATTTGAGATTCATCAGACAATGTAACATTTTTTTGGGAAAATGTTGCTCTCTATTTTTTGGGAAGTAGCTGTCTATTTTTGCAGATCACGTGCCCACTGTATACTTGATGACAGGAGCGGAACTTATTGTGGCCTTCTTCTATGATAACCCATCCATTGCACATTCAGAGATGCCATGATATGCACTATTGTTATAAAAAGCTGTTATCTCAGTATTTTCAGCCTTTCTTTAATACAAAAAAGTCTGGTCATTTTCCTCTGACTTCTTTCATTAACAAGTCATTTTCATCTGTAAAACTGCTGCTCACTGGATGTTTGGTGTTACGATACCATTCTCTGATGTTTGGTGTTACAATACCATTCTCTGTAAATGCTAGAGACTGTAGTGTGTGACAGTCCCAGGAGAGCAGATGTTTACAAAATACTGGAACAACCAATTCTGCCACTAACAATCAAAAAATGATCAAAATCACTATGTACCTTTCACATTCTTGCCATGTGATCTCTTAATTGTCTTTATTATATGTATTCTGTGTTGCAGCCACATGGTTGGTTGTTTAGAAGAGCAGAATATAATGAGCAGGTGTACCTAGTCAAGTGACTATTAAGCAAGCGTGTGTAGTGTTTTATAATTAGATGATTACTTTTATTTATTTTTAATGTAAAGTGCATTCCTTTGTAGTGGCCAAGCAGGCTATTCTTTTAGCTCAGCTGGTTATTTTTTTGTTAGCCATCCACCAGAGGCTTAACACAGCTCTGATTCAAAACATGCAAGATAAGTTTATTGTCCTAGTTTATAATACATTCAGTCGCTTGTTGCACATGGTCCTCATTCACGTGTCAACAGTTTTATTTTTGTTGCACTACTGACAACTAATGTTAGGATAGCCAGTCTAGTCATTTTTAAACTCTGTAAACCTCAGATTATAAATATAGCACCTCATGTCTCTTGCAGAAATTTTGTGATGATTCTGCACTAATGGAGCATGTTGACAAGGGAGATAAGGCAGAGTATGGGATTTAGGTGGAGAACTTTGTTTCTTGGTGCAGAGATAACTGTCTGCAGTTTAACATCAGCAAAACCAAGGAATTGGTTATTGACTTTGACTGCACCAAGGAGCCTTTATGCCCACTGTGGCTGAGTGCAGGAATGTCATGTTGCCAAAGAAAATTCGGGGTGCAACCAAGTCATCCCTTTTAATAACAGAAAGACTCAACACAAAAACAAATGCTCTTTAGCCATTACAGCCATTGCCATCTGGCTTCAAATAACAAAATAAAGGCTTGGCTCCTAGCCATGGATTAGGGCAGCAGTTCTCAAACTGTGGGGCAAAATAAAGGCTTGGCTCCTAGCCATGGATTAGGGCAGCAGTTCTCAAACTGTGGGGCACGCCGAAGTAACAAAAAAGGGGGCGCGAATGTTGCCATATGTGGCGTAATTTCGATATTCATAGGGAAATTTTAAACTTGTAGCGGTGTATTGGCAGCAAAAAATATAGAAATACTGTACATTTTATTAGGGTTTCAAAAAAATGTTAGGGGGCATGATTAAAGCTGTTATAACTGTTGAGAAACGCTGGATTAGGGTCAGTTTGCTTGGGAGCTCTGTCTGTCAGGTTGCTCTTGCCAAAACGACACCTCCTCCTGAGCAGCGGGTTTTATGGTTGGAGAAACAGAAAAGGCAGAGCTAGGTGCCTTCACTAGGTGGTTTCAGATAAAGAAGGAGAAGACAATCTTAGCATCCTGGCGGGTTATTACATACCTCGACAGAGCCCGTTAGGAGATCCTCCAATGCACTTACATGACACCAGTCACTATTCAGGGAGTGGATGTGGAAGTGGTCCTCTGCTACAAATACTTGGAGGTTCACATTAATGGCAGGCTTGACTTGTCTAATAACACAGAATGACTACAGTATATAAGAAAGGACAGAGTGGGCTCTTTTTTTTAGAAGAATGTTATTTTTTAATGTGGGAAATGACATCCTTTACATGTTCTACAACTCTGTGATAGTCAGTGTAAATTTCTCCACTGTGCCGGTAACATCACTTCAAGAGAGGCCTCCTGGTTCATCAAGCTAATTAAAGGGGCAGGCTTAGTTAAGGGATGCACTCTTGACCTGTTGGAGGTAGTAGTGAAGGAGACAATGAAAACAAAAGTGAGTACCATTATGAACAATGCTGCACAACCCCTCTCTGTGATATACTAACACAGTGCTTTCTTCCAAAGAATTATTCAGCCAAACTGTGCCAAGAAACGCTACTGGGGCTTCTAAATACCTACTAAGTTTTCCCCTGTAGACAAATAAAGTGCCGTGTGTCTGTCTGTCTATCTATCTGTCTGTCTGACTTTTTTCTTCTGAGTAATAGGAGGCTCTGCCCCCTGCTTGATTCACTCTTTAAACTCTGTGTGGGCCCTACGCGCTAGTCATTTCCTAGATCTGCCGCTTGCGACGAATTGTGCTGTGCTTTTGGATAAACACGAATATCAACTCTGTTGTTGATATCTCTGTCTTTCGAAACTATTATCGCTGACAATTCGTCACATTTGGTTTACTATATATGCAAGCGTGATCTTTTGGATTCATATAGAAATCCAAGAAAACTTCTTTGTCCGTGTTTTTCAGATAAATTTCGTGTAAAGTGTGATACATTTGGACTTATGGATTTACTGTATATCCATTATTGGCTGTAGAATTTCTAATACATCGATCGTTTAACTCTTTCGATTCTTTGTTGCATCGCTTCTCTCGTGATCATAAATATAAACCTGACCAAACTGTGGTTTCTTTGAAATTAAACTTGTAGTAGCTCTGTCATATCACCTATGTTCATATATTCAACCTCTTTTCGCTGTTCCGTTTTTTAGCGCTAATAGATAGATAGATAGATCTTTATTGTCATTGTCACTTTTACAAAGGAACAACGAAATTGAAGGTGCATTCGACTCAGTGTGAGGCATAAGAGTTAAAAAGACAAGAAGAGAGAAAATAAAAACAAGCCGATAGACAAAATATCCTGCCGGCTATACGTGTATTTATCCAGGCAGGGTGGAAATACCAAACTCTGAGTCTGAGAGCATTCAGCCACAGCGTCTAAGTGCTGCTATCTGTACTATCAGCTTTTTGAGACTTTCAAATTTTAGTACTTTCATAATATCTAACCTGCTCTGCATGTGTATTAAACCAACGTTTTTAAACCTCTTTACGAAGTTTTACTTTGTCTTCTTCTCTTTGTATTTTCTTCTTCTACTGTTTTTCTTTTATTTCCACCCTCACTTGGACCTGTTAGGTTTTCAGTTCATCTCTTGGTACAAAGTCTTGTCTCACGGGACGTGAAATTATCTCTCTGAAAATGTCCTGTCTCGTCTCTCTGAAAAAGTCTTGTCTCGTCCCAAGATTTTTTATATAATGGAGAGATTTGTTTTCCTTTCACATTTCCAAAGACTGGCAACTCTTAAGCTGCCCCGACTATATGTGAGTGCTCCCTTCAGTGGACTTCCCTGCCATCCAGGTTTTTTTCCAGCCTTGAGCCTGATGTTGCTGGGAAAAGTATTCATGGATGGAAAGGTACCATTTCTTATTAACTTCTCACCTTTAATCCATCACCATTTGTTTTCTTTTACTTTGTTGCTCTTTGTCAGCTTCACTCCCCACCCTTTAAATAATCTCTAGGACACTTGTACTTCCCCAAGGTAAATAACCAGAAAAGCGGATTGAGCAGGTTTGAGGAAAGTTATGTTATGCTATGTTCACCTCAGCCTTCAGTTACTGCCAGTTTATGATGGCTGGTCAGATAAGGGTTGTTTTTAAATATAACGTAAAAAAAAAAAAAACATTACTGCCACCTGCAGATTTCATTTAAACACATCTTCGATTCCTTGGCAAAATATGCTATACCAGGAGACATACGAATGGCATGAAAACTCGATTGGTCACAACAGGTTGCAGTGTTAACATGAAGGTGCAACCAGCTTGTCAAAGGATTTAACCATGAAACTTAAGTCAAGCATTAAACTAGAAATTAATGGTTCTCAAACATTTTGGTAGTTAGACCCAGTTTTTAAAATTGTTGTTCATTGGTGACCCAAGGCAACATTTTCCACGATACTTTGTGTTTGTCGGCTTCTTTATGCTCCTTGCTATTCAATCAAAAGTTTGGGTTGTCACACCCCTTGAAATTTTCAGCGGAATTTAATACTAGTATAAATGATTAATATTGAAGACAGCGTTCCCGTTGGTGGTTTTCTAGTGCGCAGATATACTGGCGGGGGTTAGGTGGGACTTTTTCTTTTTTTAATGTAAGCTGGTGACACATCAAAAGACTACTCGCGACCAACCCACGGTTATAATAATTCTTTACATTTATATATCAGTTTTCTCACTACTCAAAGCGCTCTCCACACAGGGAGGACCCGGGAAGCGAGCCCACAATCTCCCACAATCTCCTTACTGCAAAGAATCAGCACTACCACTGCGAACACCTTTTGAGAATCACTGGTTTAAAATATGAGGTTATCACTTGCGGTTCTGGATTCTGGTTTACACTAAAATTAAATACAGACTTCTTCTTTTGGCTGCTCCCGTTAGGGGTTGCCACAGCAGACCATCTTCTTCCATATCTTTCTGTCCTCTGCATCTTGCTCTGTTAGGGCTCATTTATACTTCACGCTCAGAACGCATACGCGCCTGCATCATGGCTGCCACGCATTCCCAGCGTTCATTTGACCCATCCTCTGAGCAGTTCCTCAGAAATTAAAATTGCGAGTTGCTGTACCAGCTAAAAGTCAGGGGGCGCAGTGTGATAAAAGTTGGAATGTGACATCAGTGACTCTGTTTACTATCTACATGTGACAGAAAGCCTCTATGCGGATCCTACAGGATCGATGTACGCGCTTTGATGTTTGATAAATGGTTCGATGTGGTGAAGCAAAATGCTGACATACAGATGCATTCGTGGTGTTTTTATATTCAAGCGTTGCATATTCCCGATCGTAATGACATGATACATTTTAAAAGTCTCACATACCATCTTTTGTGCCGTCTTTTTTTTTTTTGCAATTTCACAACAGCAACATAATGTACAGCGCTGTATTTGAACCACTGAGAAAAAAAAAATTAAGGACATGGTGAAAACGTGTATTTTGTGATTAAAGTGGAAATTTCAGCTTTAATCTCGAAATGTTCGCTTTAACTTCATAGTTTACTTTATCATTAAAACAGACCGTCGTAATCATCATCCTAGTTTTTAATCGCAGCAATAAAAGCAGCAATAGATCACCACACAGAACACATTAAATGTATGATATTCCAACTCTCTGCAAATTTAGAATCTTTAGAATTATACTTGATATCACTTTCATGATCTTCTTCTTCTTCATTCGGCTGCTACCCTTAGAGGTTGCCACAGCGGATCATTTTCTTCTATATCTTTCTGTCCTCTGCATCTTGTTCTGTTACACCCATCACCTGCATGTCCTCTCTCACCACATCCATAAACCTTTGCTTAGGCCTTCCTCTTTTCCTCTTCCCTGGCAGCTCTATCCTTAGCATCCTTCTCCCATTATACTCAGCATCTCTCCTCTGCACATGTCCAAACCAACACAATCTCGTCTCTCTGACTTTGTCTCCCAACTGTCCAACTTGAGCTGACCCTCTAATGTACTCATTTCTAATCCTATCCATCCTCGTCACACCCAGTGCAAATCTTAGAATCTTTAACTCTGCTACCTTCAGCTCTGTCTCCTGCTTTCTGGTTAGTGCCACCGTCTCCAACCCATATAACATAGATGGTCTCACTACCATCCTGTAGACCTTCCCTTTCACTCTTGCTGATACCCGTCTGTCACAAATTACTCCTGACACTCTTCTCCACCCATTCCACCCTGCCTGCGCTCTCTTTTTCACCTCTCTTCCACAATCCCCATTACTCTGTAATGTTGATCCCAAGTATTTAAACTCATCCACCTTCATCAACTCTACTCCCTGCATCTTCACCATTCCACTGACCTCCCACTCATTTACACACATGTATTCTGTCTTGTTCCTACTGACCTTCATTCCTCTGCTCTCTAGAGCATATCTCCACCTCTCCACGGTCTCCTCAACCTGCTCCCTACTATCGCTACAGATCACAATGTCATCAGCAAACATCATAGTCCACAGGGACTCCTGTCTAATCTCGTTTGTCAACCTGTCCATCACCATTGCAAATAAGAAAGGGCTGAAAGCTGATCCCTGATGTAATCCCACCTCCACGTTGAATGCATCTGTCGCTCCTACCGCAGACCTCACCACTGTCACACTTCCCTTATACATATCCTGTACCACTCTTACGTACTTCTCTGCCACTCCCGACTTCCTCATACAATACGACAGCTCCTCTCGAGGCACCCTGTCATATGCTTTCTCCAGGTCCACAAAGACACCATGCAACTCCTTCTGGCCTTCTCTAAACTTCTCCATCAACATCCTCAGAGAAAACATTGCATCTGTGATGCTCTTTCTTGGCATGAAACCATGCTGCTGCTCACTAATCATCACTTCACTTCTAAGCATTAAAGTATGTATGTTACATTTTACAGATAAATCGTTAATTTCGTTTAAATAATGAATACTGATAATAACTACATACATGGGGGTGACACGGTTGTGGAGCGGTACCACTGCTGTCTTGCAGGGAGTCATGTCGCTGATATTCCCTGCTTGGATTCCACACTATGCTCCAGTTTCCTTCCAAAAATATGCAGATTTGGTGCCGCTAAAATGACTCCAGTGTATGTGTGTGCTTGCATTCACCTTGCGATGAGCTGAGGCCCTGTCCAGGGATTGTTTCTGCCTCGTGCCCAATGCTTGCTGGAATGGACACATCCCTGGATTGATGGATTTAATCATTAAACATCCTTTTCATAGATATTGTGGTAAGGTGTCATTGGAATTTAATGGGTGTTTCAGACAATTCACAACACAGAGAAGCCGAACCTGTTCTCACCGTGACAATATCTCACACTGCCACCTGCTGGACTCCTCCAGATTTACATAAAGTACACGCGCAAGTATAAGGGCTCGTTTATACTTCATGCTCAGAACGCGTACACGCCCGCATCATGGCTGCCACGCGTTCTGAGCATTCATTTGATGCGTCCTCTGAGCAGGTCCTCAGAAATTAACGCGACGCATGCGCGAGTTGTAGTACCAGCAAAAAGTCAGGGGGCGCAGTGTGCTAAAAGTTGGAATGTGACGTCAGAGTCTCTGTTTACTATCTACATGTGACAGAAAGCCGCTTTGCGGATCCTACGAGATCGGTGTGCGCGCTTTGATATTTGATAAATGGTTCGATGTGGTGAAGCAAAATGCCGACATACAGATGTATTCGTGGTGCTTTTATATTCAGTCGTCGCATATTCCCGATCGTAATGACACGATACTTTTTAAAAGTCTCACATACCGTCTTCTGTGCCGTCTTTTTTTCTAGGGCTTTCTCTGCTCCTGACAGCAGCGGATCGCCAGCTATAGATCGCCACACTGAGCACATTAAATGTATGATATTCCAACTCTCTGCACATCTAGAATCCTTAGATTTATATTTGATGTCACTTTCATGATGAAAAGCATTAAAGTATGTATATTACATTTTACAGATAAATCGGTAATTTCCTTTAAATAATGAATACTGTTAATAATTACACACATGGGGGTGACACAGTGGTGGAGCGTTAGCGCTGTTGTCTTGCAGGGAGTCATGTCGCTGAAATTCCCTGCCTGGAGTTTACATGTTTTCCTGCTGGGTTTTCTCAGTGTGTTCCAGTTTCCTTCCAAAGATATGCAGATTTGGGGATTTGATGCCGCTAAAATGACGCTAGTGTATGTGTGTGCTTGTATTCACCTTGTGATGATCCAAGGCCTCGTCCAGGGATTGTTTCTCACTCGTGCCCAATGCTTGCTGGAATGGATACATCCCTGGATTTAATCAATAAACATCTTTTTCAGAGATATTGCGGTAAGGTGTCATAGGAATTTAATGGGTGTTCCAGGCAATTCACAACACAGCAAAGCCAAACCTGTTCTCACCGTGATAATATCTCGCACTGCCACCTGGTGGATTCTTCCAGATGTACGCAAAGTACATGCGCAAGTATAAACACTACAACGCTTGCGTAGCAGGAGCGTCCGCTGCAGCTTGCATTGCGTCGCATGAACAACAACAACAACATTTATTTATATAGCACATTTTCATACAAAAAAGTAGCTCAAAGTGCTTTACATAATGAAGAAAAGAAAAATAAAAGACAAAATAAGAAATTAAAATAAGACAACATTAGTTAACATAGAAAAAGAGTAAGGTCCGATTTCCAGGGGGGACAGAAAAAACAAAAAAAAACTCCAGACGGCTGGAGAAAAAAATAAAATCTGCAGGGGTTCCAGGCCACGAGACCGCTCAGTCCCCTCAGGGCACTCTACCTAACATAAATGAAATAGTCCTCTTTGTATTTAGGGTTCTCACGGAAGGACTTGATGATGATGGTCATGCAGACTTCTAGCTTTTAATCCATCACTGTTGGAACATCACGGTGCTTTGAGTAGATGGTGGTGGCACAAGCCACCACCAAAAGGACACCGGAAAAGGAAACAGAAGAGAGAGTAGGGGTTAGTACAGATTTTAGAGCCACCATGAATAGTTATTATAATGAATTAGATATACAGAGTATCAGGATTAAATTACAGTGAAGTTATGAGAAGGCCATGTTAAAATAATGTGTTTTCAGCAGTTTTTTGAAGTGCTCCACTGTATTAGCCTGGCAAATTCCTATTGGCAGGCATTCCAGATTTTAGGTGCATAACAGCAGAAGGCCGCCTCACCACTTCTTTTAAGTTTTGCTTTTGGAATTCTAAGGCCGGAGTTATACTTCACGCGACGCGATGCATGCTGCAGCGGACGCTCCTGCTACGCAAGCATTGAAGTGTTTATACTTGCACGCGTCCTTTACGTAAATCTGGAGGAATCCGCCAGGTGGCAGTGCGAGATATTATCACAGTGAGAACATGTTCGGCTTCTCTGTGTTGTGAATTGCCTAGAACACCCATTAAATTCCGATGACACCTTACTGCAATATCTCTGAAAAGGATGTTTATTGATTAAATCCAGGGATGTGTCCATTCCAGCAAGCATTGGGCACGAGTGAGAAATAATCCCTGGACAATGCCTCGGCTCATCGCAAGGTGAATACAAGCACACACATACACTAGCGTCATTTTAGCAGCACCAAATCCCCAAATCTGCATATCTTTGGAAGGAAACTGGAGCACACTGAGGAAACCCAGCAGGAAAACATGTAAACTCCAGGCAGGGAATACCAGCGACGTGACTCCCTGCAAGACAGCAGCGCTAACGCTCCGCCACTGTGTCACCCCATGTGTGTACTTATAATAAAAATAATTCTTTGCATTTATATAGCACTTTTCTCACTACTCAAAGTGCTCAGCAATTGCAGGTTAAGGGCCTTGCTGAAGGGCCCAACAGAACAGAGTCCCTTTTGGAATTTACAGGATTCAAACCAGCAACCTTCCGATTGCCAGTGCATATCCCTAGCCTCAGAGCCATCACTCCGTCCTATTAACATTATTCATTATTTAAACGAAATTACCGATTTATCTGTAAAGTGTAAACTACATACTTTAATGCTTTTCATCATGAAAGTGATATCAAGTATAAATCTAAGGATTCTAAATGTGCAGAGAGTTGGAATATCATACATTTAATGTGCGTGGAGTGACGATCTATTGCTGGCAATTCGCTGCTGTCAGGAGCAGAGGAAGCCCTAGAAAAAAGGCACAGTATGTGAGAATTTTAAAACGTATCGTGTCATTACAATTGGGAATATGCGACGCTTGAATATAAAACCACCACTAATCTGTATGTCGGCATTTTGCTTCACCACATCAAACCATTTATCAAATATCGAAGCGCGCACACTGATCTCGTAGGATCCGTAAAGCGGCTTTCTGTCACATGTAGATAGTAAACAGAGACTCTGACATCACATTCCAACTTTTAGCACACTGCGCCTCCCAACTTTTGCTGGTACTGCAACTTGCGCATGCATCGCGTTAATTTCTGAGGACCTGCTCAGAGGACGCATCAAATGAACGCTCAGAACGCATGGCGGCCATGATGCAAGCGCATACGCGTTCTGAGCGTGAAGTATAAATGAGCCCTAAGGAGACACTCATTTGAGGATCTGAGGTTACGATTTGGAATATAAGATGTCAGACATTCCAATATATAAGATGGGGCGAGATTATTTAAGGCTTTATAAACCATAAGCAGAATTTTAAAGTCAATCCTGAATGACACAGGTAACCAGTGTAGTGACATCAAAACTGGAGAAATATGCTTGGATTTTCTTTTCCTGGTTAGGATTCTAGCAGCTGCATTCTGCACTAGTTGCAAACGATTTATGTCTTTTTTGGGTATTCCTGAGAGGATTGCTTTACAGTAATCTAGTCGACTGAAAACAAACGTGTGAACTAATTTCTCAGCATCTTTCAATGATATAAGAGGTCTAACTTTTGCTATGTTTCTTAAGTGAAAAAATGCTGTCCTAGTGATCTGATTAATATGCGATTTAAAATTCAGATTACAGTCAACAGTTACCCCTAAGCTTTTTACCTCCGTCTTGACTGTTAATTCTAATGTATCCAGTTTATTTCTAATAGCCTCATTGTATCCATTATTGCCAATCACTAAGATTTCAGTTTTTTCTTTATTTAGCTTGAGAAAGTTACTATTCATCCATTCAGAAATACAAGTTAGACATTGTGTTAGTGAATCAAGAGAATCGGGGTCATCAGGTGCTATTGATAAATAAAGCTGTGTGTCATCAGCATAGCTGTGGTAGCTCACGTTGTGCCCTGAGATAATCTGACCTAACGGAAGCATGTAGATTGAGAAGAGCAGTGGACCCAGGATATAGCATTGTGGAACACCATATAGGATATCAAGTGTCTTTGAGTTGCAATTACCACAACTAACAAAGAATTTTCTCCCTGCCAGTTAGGATTCAAACCAATTTAAGACACTGCTAGAGAGGCCCAACCATTGACTAAGGCGAATTCTAAGAATATTATGATCAATGGTGTCAAATGCGGCACTCAGATCTAAGAGGATGAGAACAGATAAATGGCCTCTGTCTGCATTTATCCGCAAGTCATTTACTACTTTAACGAGTGCAGTTTCTGTGCTGTGATTTGTTCTAAAACCTGACTGAAATTTATCAAGAATAGCATGTTTATTGAGGTGGTCATTTAACTGCATAATGACTGCCTTCTCTAGAATTTTACTTAAGAAAGGCAGGTTAGAGATAGGTCTAAAATTTTCAAGAGCAGAGGGGTCAAGATTATTTTTCTTAAGTAGGGGTTTAACTACAGCAGTCTTAAGACAGTCTGGGAAGACCGCCGTATCTAATGATGAATTTACTATGTCAAGAATATTATCAACTAGCAAAATACCCGCGCTTTGCAGCGGAGAATTAGTGTGTTAAAGAGGTTATGTAAACATATATATACATATACATATCTACATATACACATATCTACATATACATATATATACATATACACATCCACATCCATATACTGTATATATATACACACATATCAACATATATATACACATACATATACACACATACATATTCACACACATACACATATATACACATACATACATAGTGCGTTGTAACACGGGCTGTGATTGTTACATGGGAGGGAGACGACAAATCACAGCTTCCCGCTTTCTAATCGGGCCTGTGATTGATGCTTTGATGGATGCCCAGATCCCACAGTATTTCCCCTTAGGAGAGGCGTTAGGCAAGTGTAATTGAATAGCGGTGCTGCAAGTTTAGCTTTACACCTGTTTTTAAGGCTTATTGACTGAAAGGGGCTTTCATGAAAAAAGTTAGGGCTTTGTTACAGGATACACCCTCCACAAGTTAAGGAAGTAAAAATAAAGGTATATATTTCTGTTTTATTTAAACCTTTTAAGTTTGTATGTGGGCGGTATGGTGGCACAGTGAAAGGTGCCAGTTAGGAGACCCGGGTTCGCTTCCCTGCGTGGAGTTTGAATGTTCTCCCCGTGTCTGTCTGGGTTTCCTCCGGTTACTCCGGTTTCCTCCCACAGTCCAAAGACATGCAGGTTAGGTGCATTTGCGATTCTAAATTGTCCGTGGTATGTGGGTGTGTGCGCCCTGCGGTGGGCTGGCACCTTACCCGGGGTTTGTTTCCTGCCTTGTGCCCTGTGTTGGCAGGGATTGGCTCCTGTATTTAGGATATAGCGGGTTGGATAATGGATAGATGGACATTTGTATGCATAGCCCCATTTGCCCGTTTTCGTTTTTTTTCTTTCTTCAGTAATATTTCAGCAAAACCGGAGCTTGTCAGTTCAAATCCTGGTACTGACACCACTCTGTGACCCTGAGGAAGTCACTTCACCTGCCTGTGCTGCAAAAAACAAAAGTAATGTAACAAATTGTACCTCAGATGTTGCAAGTTGCTGGAATAAAGGCATAAGTCAAATAGATAAATATGTATTATACACATAGGAACTATTCATTTATTTTCAGTTAAGTCATCTCCAGCAAACCTTTAGAAATCAGGGTTTCTCCTTTTTAGATAGTGCAAACTGTTTCTTCTTCATTGAGGTTTTCTCTTGGAGAGCTTTTTTCATTTCTTTGAAAATTAAAGCAGCAGCTGCCAAAATATGTAGCTTTCTTATTAATTTTTCAACATTGTGTAAAATAACTTTATAAAGTAACATAAAAGGTTTAAATACTGGTTATCCTTTTACACTAAAATATTACTAAAGAGATACAAAAAAAGTAAAATGCATATGTTGTTTTTCTTTAAGGAGATTAAATATTACTGAAGAAAGAAAAAAAAAAACTAAAACAGCTAAATGGGGCTATGCATACGAACTTAAAAGGTTTAAATAAAACAGAAATATAAACCTTTTATTTTTACTTCCTTTACTTGTGGAGGGTGTATCCTGTAGTAAAGCCCTAACTTTTTTCGTGAAAACCCGTTTCAGTCAATAAGTCTTAAAAAGAGGTGTAAAGATATTGACAATAAGCTACGCAAACCCACCAACACATGCAATCGTTTAAATCAAGGCGCGAGTCGAAAAACACCATCCCATACTATTAGTTAACGATTAACACATTTCTATATGTATTGTAAGCATACAATACAACTGATAAAATGTTGTGCTTATTTATCTGGTGTACCGACATTTTTGCTTGTTTAACGGCTGAAATCCAACGTGGTTTGTGCCCTTCAGAATGAAAACAGTTTGCATTTATCTTTTTAATAAAAGGCGAGCTTTTAAGCCTGAGAAATCGCCCCGTAAATGCACATGTTTAATTGCACATGTGTTAATACTGGTTATCCTTTTACACTAAAATATTACTAAAGAGATACAAAAAAAGTAAAATGCATATGTTGTTTTTCTTTAAGGAGATTAAATATTACTGAAGAAAGAAAAAAAAAAAAACTAAAACAGCCAAATGGGGCTATGCAAACGAACTTAAAAGGTTTAAATAAAACAGAAATATATACCTTTATTTTTACTTCCTTAACTTGTGGAGGGTGTATCCTGTAGCAAAGCCCTAACTTTTTTCGTGAAAGCCCGTTTCAGTCAATAAGTCTTAAAAACAGGTGTAAAGATATTGACAATAAGCTATGCAAACCCACAAAGACATGGAATCATTTAAATCAAGGCGCGAGTTGAAAAACACCATCCCATACTATTAGTTAACGATTAAGCATACAATACAACTGATAATATGTTGCGCTTATTTATCTGGTGTACCGACATTTTTGCGCGTTTAACGGCTGAAATCTAACGTGGTTTGTGCCCTTCAGAATGAAAACAGTTTGCATTTATCTTTTTAATAAAAGGCGAGCTTTTAAGCCTGAGAAATCACCCCGTAAATGCACACGTTTAATTGCACGTGTTAATATGTATGCTTACACAGTATTAAAAGACACTCAACAATTAACGTCATTTACCTTCGTTCCCGCGTTTGACTCGTGCTGTAAATCTCTTCCTTGTTTTCAGTTCACGTGATTACGTAGGAGGCGTGATGACACGATACGTGACTCCGCCTCCTCCATTAGAGTATATGGACAAAAAACAGGTTCCAGTTATGACCATTACGCGTAGAATTTTGAAATGAAACCTGCCTAACTTTTGTAAGTAAGCTGTAAGGAATGAGCCTGCCAAATTTCAGCCTTCTACCTACACAGGAAGTTGGAGAATTAGTGATGAGTGAGTGAGTGAGTGAGTGAGTGAGTGAGTGAGTGAGTGAGTGAGTGAGTGAGTCAGTCAGTCAGTCAGTCAGTCAGTCAGTCAGTCAGTGAGGGCTTTGCCTTTTATTAGTATAATTGCACGTGTTAATATGTATGCTTACACAGTATTAAAAGACACTCAACAATTAACGTCATTTACCTTCGTTCCCGCGTTTGACTCGTGCTGTAAATCTCTTCCTTGTTTTCAGTTCACGTGATTAGGTAGGAGGCGTGATGATGCGATACGTGACTCCGCCTCCTCCATTAGAGTATATGGACAAAAAACAGGTTCCAGTTATGACCATTACGCGTAGAATTTCGAAATGAAACCGGCCTAACTTTTGTAAGTAAGCTGTAAGGAATGAGCCTGCAAAATTTCAGCCTTCTACCTACACAGGAAGTTGGAGAATTAGTGATGAGTGAATGAGTGAGTGAGTGAGTGAGTGAGTGAGTGAGTGAGTGAGTGAGTGAGTGAGTGAGTGAGTGAGTGAGTGAGTCAGTCAGTCAGTCAGTCAGTGAGGGCTTTGCCTTTTATTAGTATAGATTAGCATGCCTGATACTTCTTTGAAAAAATTTGTTGGTATGGGGTCAAGGATGCAGATGGAGGGTTTCAGTTGAGAAATTATTTTATGTAAATCAGGTAAATCTATCCTAGTGAAAGAGTTTAATTTGTTTATAATGGAATACTGGGGTTTAGGAGGATCCTTAGTGTTGGGGAGATATACTATGTTATTTCGAATATCATTAATTTTTTGATTGAAAAATACAGCAATAGCCTCACAGGTTTTACTGGAAGTACTTAGGAGGCATTCCTTTGAGTTACTTGGGTTTAGCAGATGATCAATCGTAGAAAATAAGACTCTGGGATTACTAGCCGTGTTATTTATAATCTTAGAGAAATAGCAGCGCCTCTCAAGACGGACTGTGTTATTGCATTCTGTTATTTTAACTTTTAATATTTTATAGTGGATAGTTAGTTTAGTTTTCCTCCATTTACGCTCAGCTCTACGGCATGTTCTCTTTAAATCAGACACTCTTTGAGTCTTCCATGGTATAACAATGCTAGAAGATTTTTTAACTGTCTTTTCAAGTGCAACTATGTCAACAGCAGCTGTCACTTTAGTATTAAATCTTTCCACCTTACTATTTACATTATCCTCGCTATTATATTTGCCACTATAAACGGACTGATTGCTAAGAATGTTTGTAAGTTTTAAAGCTGCTGATGAGTCAAAGAAGCGTTTTTTAACAATATGCTTCTCATGAGTGTTTTCTATCTTATCTATATTAAAAAGTAGAAGAAAATGGTCTGATAGACCCGTATCAATGACCTGCTTTATATCAACTTTTTGTATTGTATTGTATTGTTGTCCGCATATTGATTTGGCAAAATTTTACACCGGATGCCTTTCCTGACGTAACCCTCCCCATTTATCTGGGCTTGGGACCGGCAAGGAGAAACACACTGGTTTATGCATCCCTAGTGGCTGGGTTTAAAAATGAAATACAGTAATCTCTCCTCCATCGCGGGGGTTGCGTTCCAGAGCCACCCGCGAAATAAGAAAATCCGCAAAGTAGAAACCATATGTTTATATGGTTATTTTTATATTGTCATGCTTGGGTCACAGATTTGCGCAGAAACACAGGAGGTTTTAGAGAGATAGGAACGTTATTCAAACACTGCAAACAAACATTTGCCTCTTTTTCAAAAGTTTAAACTGTGCTCCATGACAAGACAGAGATGACAGTTCTGTCTCACAATTAAAAGAATGCAAACATATCTTCCTCTTCAAAGGAAACAGAGAGTAAAGCAAACAAATCAATAGGGCTGTTTGGCTCTTAAGTATGCGAAGCACCGCCGGTACAAAGCTGTTGAAGGCGGCAGCTCACACCCCCTCCGTCAGGAGCAGGGAGAGAGAGAGAGAAACAAAGTCAAAAATCAATACGTGCCCTTTGAGCTTTTAAGTATGCGAAGCACCGTGCAGCATACTTAAAAGCTGCACACAGAAGGTAGCAACGTGAAGATAATCTTTCAGCATTTTTAGACGAGCGTCCGTATCGTCGAGGTGTGCGAACAGCCCCCCTGCTCACACCCCCTACGTCAGGATCACAGATAGTCAGCGCAAGAGAGACAGAAATAAAAGTAAGTTGGGTAGCTTCTCAGCCATCTGCCAATAGCGTCCCTTGTATGAAATCAACTGGGCAAACCAACTGAGGAAGCATGTACCAGAAATTAAAAGACCTATTGTCCGCAGAAATCCGCGAACCAGCAAAAAATCTGCGATATATATTTAAATATGCTTACATATAAAATCCGCGATAGAGTGAAGCCGCGAAAGGCGAAGCGCGATATAGCGAGGGATCACTGTACAGACAAAATCTTTAATTGTGAACGTACTAGGTTAATAATAATTCTTTTTATTTCTCCTGTGTTTCCGCAGGTTTGTTGTACTTTTAATTCTCTGTGCACGCTACTGCAAAGTGAGGCTTGAACACTGCGTATTAGCAAGGAACTGATGGAATGCAGAAGATGCGAATTATCTGCGGACTGAATTCAGCGGGACTCCAGGGAGAATTCCTCTGCAGCATAGTAACCCGGCATTTGTTTGTACACTTCAGAAATTCTACAAGAACGTGTAAGGGATATCAAAAAAAAAAAAAAATTTGGTCAACGAAAATGATTTACTGTGTAGCGGAACAGTCAATGACTTAAGCCAGTATAGGCCTATTCGTTAAAAACTAGGCGTAGATTCAGTTACATTTTGAAGAGAAAGACAAAGGGAACAATTATTGATATCGGGTTTATTACAGTAGTACAGATTGTCACTATATTGATACGTTTATTGTACAATTGAATATATTAACCCTTAACTACTCACACCATTTCTCATCTCATTAATGCACACGTGGTTTACTTTATGCACCAGTGTTAAAATAGCAATTTATATGCACGCTGTGAGATTATAATATAAAATATTGCAATAATTTTAAATTTGACGTTTTTAATGAAATTTAATACCATATTACTGAATAGTATTACACAGTCTAGAACTATCTGATCCACTTGTCCCAGTGCTCATTCATCACCGGTCACACTTTAATCCACTGCAGGATTTACACATGTATCACATTTCACTTCACTTGTTGAATGTTATTTGCAAAGTCATTGCAAGAATATCTCATAGCTGTCATACATACCGGTACGGAAGTACCCGCGCTGTGTACCAAATGCACCATATGGAACTTGTGACTGTGCATCAACTCATAAAACCGGCTGGGGGCACATTGGAGGGAAGCCACTGCGACACTGTACTTGTAATGATTCAAGCCGAGGATAGATGGCGGATAATGCCGGCAGGTTCAAGTAAAAGGACATTGGACAAAAATAACTGAGATTGGTGTACAAAATACACCAGTGTGAGTAGTTAAGGGAGCACATTGGAGGGAAACCACTGCGACACTGTACTTGTAGTGATTCGAGCCGAGGATAGACGGCGGATAATGCCGGCAGGCTCAAGTAAAAGGACATTGGACAAAAATAACTCAGATTGGTGTACAGAATACACCAGTGTGAGTAGTTAAGGGTTAATCAACAACGTGCTACTACCTTGCTGTGCTTCAACTTTCCAATCGGCGCGCGCTGATTCTGCGCAGTCGCGTACTCTGCCCTTCAGTGACGTCAGCAGTCGCGCTGTGACCGGCGCAGGCTGCTGAGCAAGAGACTTGAGGAACGATCTGCACTAATAGATGACATGTTACCGTCATGTTATCCCAAGCGCCCAGGGGTTGGAGTCGGGGTCGTGGTGACCAGCAGCGAGCACGAAGGTTGTGTGCTGCTGGGTAAAAGAAAAGGAGGTGACGGATGCGGTTCTTTCCAGTTACCTGGAGGCCATTTAGAATTCGGGTAATGTCGCGTGTAGTCGGTACGCGGGGATACTTGAGGACAGGATTCGGGAGTGTTTGAGAATTCCACCAAAGGAAGGCGTGGATAGGTTTGCTACTGTATGAGTCTTCTCATTTATACAGTATGTGTAGTCGTTTCCTAAACTGTGGTAAAACCAGAAACAGAATGTCACATTATATTTCATTCATTCATTTTTCAAATTGTCCCAATACAAAGTCAGAACTATCGAGATCAAGCCCAATAGAGTCTGACTACAGACATCCACTGTGAATTCACATCCACTCTGTTTTTTTATTCTTTTTTAAATAATTGCAATGACTCATATTTGCTGATTATCCATTTGCGAATGATGGTGAATATTGCTTGTTATAACAAGTGTGTATGTATGTATGTCTTTAGTCCAATTCTGTAACAGCACTTGAATGCTCAGGATATATAGTTACCAAGCTCAAGTGACGTAAAATGCTTAATTTATTAATACCCAGGTCCATTAGCCAAGAGAAGAAAGAGCTAACAACACTACTTGCTGTCTGTAACATGTATTTCATTTTACAGTATGCTTCTACCATAAAATTAATGCTTGGTGTGTTTGCATTATAACGTGCATCTGGAAACACGTGAAGTTATATCTGAATTGTAAGAAAAGGTCTGTCATTGCAATTCATGACTAATTGGTAATTACATAGTAACCTCCATAAAGAGGAGGTGTTCTGAAGTAAACATTAACAAAATACCAGTTCAAGGCAAAGTGACCCCTGTGTCATCTGTCTATAGTGAGGTTAATTTTTTAGCACAATTTTGGTTCATTGTGTGGTACGTAAGTTAAACTGACATCTGTTCATTTGGCAGATGCCTCTATTCAAAGCCACTTGAATGTGTGGAAAACAAATACAAGCAAACAGCTTTTAAGTAACCAACCTCAGATTGTGCTGCAGGGCTCAGATCCAAATAGCTGACCAGATACAAATGTACAATTGTTGAAACGAGAAAAGTACAGAAATAATATAGAATGAGAACTTTGTATTTTAAATGGTACAAAATCAATCACAGTGTGTCAAACCGTATACATAAAAAATGGACAATCGGCGCTAGAATTAATTATCAACACAGAAACAATGTTGATAAATGAGATAAAACAAACAACACACAGTAACTTAAATGTTTCCATTGTTTTAACTTTTTTTCAGGTACTGACAGATGTAAGCTAGTAAAAATACTGTTTATCAGTCATCATAAGTAGGTAAAATATTAAAATACCAGAAATGCCCCTGCACTTCTCAGTTAATGAAGCATTTAATAAATGTTACAATGTTAATTTAAAATCAAAGATTTGTTAACGGACTAAGTTGGCTTGTTTACCTTCTGTTTAATGCAATAAACAATAACAGAAAAAAACTGCATCTTTATAAATGATTATTATTTGAGACAGTCAGGAATATCTGTCACCACCGTAGATATGTATTGTGATCTAAATAAAAGGTCATTTCCACCCTGAGAGTGATCATCCAGTCTGACAGTGACCATTCTTGGTACAAGTCAGGAAACTACAGTATAAGAAACACAGAGTCATCCCAGGACATACTGTACCTACAGGACGTAAACATGCAGACTAACAGTAAATGAGCTGAGATTTGAACACAGGATAATTGCATTTATTTGCATATTTAAGTCATATCACAAAATGCATATTACATTGTATGTTTTCATAATGCAGATGACATAGGTTATGAGACGGTGGAGTGATTCCTGAAAGAAGAAAACTAAATTTCATGTACATATTTATGAATGGGCGGCACGGTGGCGCAGTGGGTAGCGCTGCTGCCTCGCAGTTGGGAGATCTGGGGACCTGGGTTCACTTCCCGGGTCCTCCCTGCGTGGAGTTTGCATGTTCTCCCCGTGGCTGCGTGGATTTGCTCCGGTTTCCTCCCACAGTCCTAAGACATGCTGGTTAGGTGGATTGGCGATTCTAAATTGGCCCTAGTGTGTGCTTGGTGTGTGGGTGTGTTTGTGTGTGTCCTGCGGTGGGTTGGCACCCTGCCCAGGATTGGTTCCCTGCCTTGTGCCCTGTGTTGGCTGGGATTGGCTCCAGCAGACCCCCGTGACCCTGTGTTCGGATTCAGCGGGTTGGAAAATGGATGGATGGATGGATATTTATGAATGTTGTTTTATGAAATAGTTTGTTGTATTGAAATATACATATCTACTTTATATCTGGATGTTTTGAACTTTTAACTCCAAGTAACTACTACGGTCATTTCCGATACAGTATTTACATTGTAGTCTGAGCTTCAGCTTTTTGCTGTGTTCTCTAACCATAAAAGCAGATGGTGATGGCATCACACAGTGTTTGACCTGCAAATATGACCAGTTGTACTCATATAATATTTAATATAAGAATAATTAAAGCAATGGAAACTGTTGGACTAGTTGTAGCCAGCCAAGTCCTGTAACAGTATGATATGTAACATCTCTTACGTTGCATAACACAATCAGTGTTTGGTTGCTCTGGGGGCTGCCATAGAAGCACCAGATCCTATGCAGGACCAACTATCAATGGGGCATATTTTATGCAAAACGTGATAAAACATTGGAAAAAAAACTATTATAACAATGTCTGTTTGTTCTGTCCATCTTACAGGGAAACATGGGAAAAATGTGCAATGAGGGAGGTGCTGGAAGAGACTGGACTTCACTTGAACAATGTCTGTTATGCTACAGTGGTTAATGGAATTAAATTAGAAGACAATTACCACTATGTCACCATACTCATGAGAGGAGAAGTGGATACATGCTTCCCATCGGAGCCTGTTAATTTAGAGCCAGACAAGAATGAAGGTAATGTGCTTTACTTTTTTAATGTTACATTTTTTTTTAATTCCCAGAATTCTTTATTTCTTTATACAAGAATGCAAACAATTTTAAGGTGATTTCATGTAGGAAAATAATATTCCAAGGTTTAAACCATACATGAACTAAAGACCACAGAAAAATTGATTGCCAAAACATTTGAAGAATTTGATATAACAGGTATATGTACAACATAAAAGAATATAATAGCATTGCTTAGGCATGTACATTTTATTTTAAATAAAGTATTATCAAAAAATCTCAGATATCACTACCTAAAATAATTATTAAATTCTAGCCATATAAGAGTAATTTTTTAAAATATAAAAAAACTCAGAAATTTTATGTCCCCCCGTTTTTGAGGAACACCCTTGTCACTGTGAGAGTTCAAGGGCATTATTAAGTGTGCAATGTTTTTTCATTCATCTTACAAGGGCGTTGGCTTCAAATTTTAGAGTTAACCCTTTCTGTTTATTATTAGTATTTGAATTGTTTATTTAAAATGTCCTTGTTCTTTTTGTTTTGTCTTATTGCTGTGGAATAGTTAATTAGATTCCTCTTTTTAAGATGTTAAGGGCAAATGTAGGTATAATTGTAACTGCATGCAAAGCTGGTTGCATAAGGGAAGTGTAGAAGATAGTGGGTGTTTTGAAGCTGTTCCCAAAAAGAAAGCTATGTAGGCCAAAGTAATGCAAAATGTCTTTTTATTATTAACAAACAGACAAAAGGAAAGGTAAACAGGTGTAGCAGAATGTACCAAAATAAAGAGAAAATTGCTAATCCTATAGCCCCTGTACACTAACTTTACATGGTAAATGCCTGTCTGTCATTTAGGATGACTGATTCTTGTCACACCACAGTACTGCACAAGCTTCATTTTTCTCCAAACTTGAGTATCTCGTCAGTTATTTGAACTGACTTCCTCCTTTCATTTGAAACCTTATTGTGTTGACCACAAGACTTTAGGCTTCTCTGACTAGTAAGGTAGAGTTTTATAACCCACTGTGGGGCTACTTCCATGGAAAACCCTGTGAGTAATTTGAGGGTCAGGATTATACTTTCGATGTCTAAATACAAAACAAGGGTCCATCCACAATACAGAGAAGGATAGGAGAGTTTTAAACTCAGTACCCAGAATTCTTCTCATTTTAGTTTAAATGTCTAAGTTCTTAGAATAATTACGTTTGAGGTCCTAGTTAACAACATTTGGACTGTGGCCCCCTGGTGACACCTCATCCTTTGACCTGTGACGTCTTTAAAGCATACAAATTTTAATAGTGCTGTTAGTAGTACAAGGATGTTGTACCATGTTGGCCATTATGAATGTAGTGAGAAGTCAAGCAAAATGACACTTTTCATTGGCTAACTAAAAATATTGCAATATGCAGGCTTTCAAGGCAACATCTTGCCTGAAGAAGGTGTCAGAGTTGCCTTGAAAGTTTGTATATTGTAATCTTTTTAGTTAGCCAATAAAAGGTGTCATTTTGCTTGACTTCTCACAATAGTGCTGTTAGATATCCTTTATATTGCAATATATATGGTAGATGTTTAGCTTGAATTGAAGGGACAGAGTTAAAAAAAGGTTTATAAATCTATGCATAATACCTGTTAACATGTATTTAGATAGTTTCTGTTATACTCAACTTTTCTTATATGTTTTTATCTTTGTTCAGGGTGGACCTGGACTAAATGGGAAGACTTGCCTGCTGAGCAGCACCTCTTTGTTCCATTAGCCTGTATTAAAAAGCAAGGATATCACCCTTTTAGAACTGAAAGTACAAAATAAAGGTGTCTCATTCAAAATACACATTTGCAAAGTTCTATGTTTAATGTCTTGGCATAAAGTGATTTTTTTTGTTTTTGTTTAGATGTCACTTTCCATTCATGTAATGAAATTACACTTCGCACTCCACTAAATGTTATTGGAATATGACAATAAATGTTTGATTTAATATAACAGGGACTACAGACATTTGTTCAAAATTTTGCATCTCTGCTATCCATTTACTGCATTTTTTAAGTTTCTTGTGATCTTGAACATAGTGAATTAGAAAATGGATGAATGGGTTTATATCTTGCTCTAATACTGTAGGACCAGGGATTTTATTTTATTTAGAGAGTATATTCATGTATATAAAATGCATTCAGTATGAGAAAGTTTTCCAGAGACTATGGCTGATTTTTCTTCATCTAGTCTACCATACGCCATATACAAGAAAGGATTAAGAATATGGTCATGCTGATAGTATGGGGCAGGTAGGCTTTCTAAGCTGCAGTTGGAATCTTTAAAAATATTTCATCATGTATGTACACTCTGTAGTTGCTGTTTTTGGCAAAAAAGCAGAACTCCTGTTTTCCACAATCAGTTCTTACTTATGGAAAACAATGAATGGCAGTTCTGTGGTATTATTTAGAAGGTGACACTTGCCAAATACCAAAGCACAAAAGTAGCTTAAAAATAACATGTTTTGTACAGTTAAAACCAAAAAACAATTTTATGTAGAACACAATAAAAAGTGATAAACCTTGTATTTGTTATAAGTAGTACATATTAGGTAGTTTATTTTAAGTATGTAGCCAATATTTCAGTGAAATTTGTGCAGGTCTTTTGGAGACTGGTATGAATTATATATACTGTAAATCTTTCATTCCATGTTTTTGTTGTTTTTTTGCATTTTCTTTGTGTTTATATATATATATATATATATATATAAAGTCTGTACACATAATAAAACAAAGAACATGGAGCACAAAAACAAATTATTTGATTTTTCAGAACAAGGAAATCTGATTTCTGAAACTCCTATTACATTACTGCATGGAGCCAGAGCCTCTGCTGGCAAGCCTTGGATGAAAGCAACCAGAACTTGCACAAGTAAGGACACAATAACTTACAGTGGGACAATTGAGAGATATCAAATAGAATGTGCAGAGTACACACTGATACTGGCCAGACTCGGGCTCACTGTACCACCTTGCCACCAACTGTATTTCTTTCTAACTCTTGTCCAACAATGAGGCACTGGTTACAGGACTTTATTGATTTAGAAGGAAAAAATGATTCGCTTTTAGTTGCTTTATTGACTTGTTGAGCGTTCAGTGAGACTTAGAATTTATAAATCTACATTTTACATCTTTCAGTTGCACAGTCGCTTGTGGTTTGAGCCAGTTTTGCATCAGAGTGAATTTGCTTCTTCCAAGAAAAAAAACAGCCATCAAACTTTGCTTTTCTAGTTAACAGTAAACATTTATTTAGTAAACAGAATTGCATTGACTGAAGACTTTCTCTTAAAATATTTTCTGATTTTGTACTTTTGTTACACTTTATCTCATTAAACAATCTGTGTGACTATAGGTTGATGCATTCACTCATTACTCATTCATCTCAGAATCCACTGATATAAATAAGTAACTGTGTTTTCCTCAGGAAGTGGTCCTTTGTGGTTTCAGGTCCCAGAATAAAGTCATAATAGCAAACTTGGAAAGAGTCAGGCAGTAGTGATCATTCTTTTCAGATTCTCAAGAAGTACTTTTGTTGAAAGACTTTTGAGCAGTTGTTCCTTCATTTTAAGCTTAGATATTTTGCTTTTAACTGTTGCTTTTTCAGTATCAGTGCATATAAAGGCTGTTGGACTTATTTGGAATCACATGTCTAGCACGCACATCCCATTTGGAGCACAGAGGATATCTCACTGTTAAACAGTGTAGAAATTGTAATAGCCTGGTCCCTTGGTTTTATGAAGAAAGCTTCTTTTTACTTGACATGAATCAGATCACTTCACTAAAGCCAACTCACCGGCCTTGATTTTGTAGGTGGACAATGTTGTCTAGCAGGGCTAGAAAAGGTGAGCTCTTAGATATTACTTTAATCCTCACCTTCCAAAAAGATCACACGAGTACCTTGGTGCAGTCCCTCGTGCTGGTTAAAACTGAGATGGATATCACTTTAGTTTTGATTATTGTCTTGTTCTTTACTGACAGATGTGAAACTCAGTTTGGTCATTGACTTTTGTTGCCTATCTGTGACAAATTACAAAGTTAAACGTTTTGCTCTAATTTTTTGGCAGTGTTGTTAATTGACTATGCCCAGAGGATTGCACTACACAAGTTACGTCATCATCCATTGACCATGTTATTTAACAATCTATTGCAAATCATGGTATCGATATTTGCTAGATGACTTAACACGGTCAAGAGTGAAAATACACTATATAAACAATTATTCCCAATAAACCCATGATGCCACATCTGTTGACATTACCATGTAATGACATTCCTAGGCACTTGAATGTTAATGTTAAATGTAGTGCACTTTTTAATTAATATAAAACAGATGTAACAGGAAACATGTTAATTTCTGTGAACAATATACTAGGTGGATTTTCAAATATGCCATAGTTAGTGTAATCATTGGTAAAAGAAGTATATTGTAAAAGAAATGTGTAGTTCCACACATATATTAGGTGTCAACATAGTTTTAAATGCAATTTACCACATAACAGCTGTTCAGCAAAAGTTTTACCATCTCTGCAGTAAAGCCTAGTTTCCTACTGAGATTTCCATGGTTAAAATATTCTTTTTTTATTGGCTTCTGCCATGCAGATTAACCCAACAAACTCAATTTGACCTTTCTGCCACTGGAGAACAGTTAATATACAATTATGAATACAACGTGAACTTTGGAGGTAGCAAATCCATCTTTGTACAAATAAAAAAACTTGAATTAAGTGGCTCACCGCTATCAGTAAACAGATGTGTGAAATAAAAAACAAGAATGGACCAGAATTCCATATGTGTTGTGATGTACTTGTGAGGCCACATCTGGAATATTGTGAATCATTTCCCTCAGCATATTATAAGATGGAACGTAACATGTTTAGAAAAAAATCCATAAGGTAGTCTAGCACTGCAGGGTAAACACTGTGAGGAAATGTTGAAAGAGCTGAACCCTTTCTATCTCAGTAACAGAAACTAAGACATCAGCAGGGAATTTAAAACTATAAAACGGTTATCTATTGCCAGCTGTTAATTTAATAAATAAATTCCACTGAAGACACGGGGGTACAGATAGAAAAAAACTCTTCAAATATAAATTTCACACAAACATTACTACAAAAAAAAAAAAAAATTCCCCACTCAGACCCGGTATATAACCCAAGGATGTCATCAGCTATTTTGGATGTACTAAGATAAATAAGAATTTACAAGTCTTGTTGAGTTGAATGACTTGCATATATATATATATATTTTTTAAATCCTAATATTACAATTCAAGGTCTAAGACTAATGTTTAAAAGAACTCCTGAACTTCCTGCAATTGGCAAACTAAGATTAGAAAAATAAATGGAATGCTGCTAGTGGTTGATGAACTTTGCCCTCTGACTTGGGATTTACATTAAATCAATGATTTGGTATACCTAACTTTTTGGTGGATTAACAGAAAATTTGAGAAGTGGTGATCTCACACTTCATACTTCAGAAAACTAAATAGCAATTTTATTCACCTTATTAAAATTATTATTATTAAAATTTACCTTATCTGTCCACCCATTCTTTCAACAGGAGTTCATTTTAGGGAATGTGAAGCTCAGTACATGACTATCCTGTTGAGATATTTTCTAGGCTGAAAGGAAGCTCAGTATTCTAAAAATTCTGTAGGACATTCAGGTAAGAGCGCTCATTTGTACATTTACTTTTTATTAAAGGGCACTTCAAATTGCTCTATTACATTTTGTTTAAATGTTACTTCTTTTTTAATATTGCTGAAGTACATTTCCATTGCACCTGCACTGATGTGTTATATTGTTCTAGTTTAATGGAAAGTCACTTGGGTATAGCGCCCTACAGAATTACCAGTGCCCTTGGTAGACGAGAAAAAATGGCTAAGAAAAAGTCTATTGTTCATTACCTTGTCATTCTGCTTAAATCTAACCTTTCCCTGAAATAAAGTTATTCAAAGAGAAAAAAAGATCACTTTTTTCATAAAACAAGTTTCATAATTATTTGCATCCCTAAAAATTTTTATGTACAGAAGTATATTAACATAACATAATCATATTTAATCTTTTAAAAGCACACCTGAGTTTTTAGGAACTGTTAACTGGTTGATCCATGACGTCCTGTCTCACTGTTGTTTAACTGTAAGGTAACACACTGGCCAAACCCTTTTAGTTATCCACCAAATGGGGTAAAACCACCAAATACACAATGAGACAAACATGTTACCCTTCACAAAACTGAAAATGGCAATAAAAATAACTACATGCCTAAAAATGTTAGTTATTAATTTAAATGGACTTTTTCCTATCTCTCTTCTGTATGGAAAAAGAAAACAGAGAAGTGGTTTAGTTTCTGTATTGCTATAGACTACAAAAATAATACATATTGTGCTTAAATATTACAGTGATTAATGCCAGACTAATATTCAGACAATTCAAATATAAAATAATACTTTACTTGGTTTCAGCCCAAACATCTGAGGAATGTGTGCCTCTACAAATGCGGATATTCTTTGTTGCAATTCCTAAAAGATGCTTGTAGTGTTAGATAAAAAAATTAAACAAGTACTGAGTAAATGTCACTTTAAAACAGGACAATAACTTCCTTCTTTGAAAATACTTGTAAACTTTTCATCAGTTATGAACAGATTTAAGCAGTATGTTACGTCTGGATACTTTTTGTTTTAATTTACAAATATTTATAATATACTACAGAAAAAAGATCAAAAGACCAAAAAAGTCAGAGTTACTATGTTAAAAAAAGTTAATTCGCTTCGGTGCATCACCTGTAACAAATCCCAGTAATCTCTTTTATGACCACCAAGAAAATGTCACCCTGTTCTAATGTAGCCATCAAAGATGTTTTAAGTAAACGTTAGACACGGCTTTCCAATGAGGAATGCAACTAGTTTGAAATCTCTTTCCAGAAGCTTTAGCAAAAGCCAGAACAAACACCTCAAAACAGTTTTACATGATGACCATTAAGAAAACTGAAGTCCAGTCAAATGGGATTTTTCTGTAGACCCACAGTGGTATGCTCATGCTTTCTCTAAGCATCTCAAGTGGCAGCAACTGCCAACTAAACAAATGTAAAGCTGCTAAAATGCAGCAAATATATGTAAGAGTTCATCTCTCTTTCTATTGACTCCTTCACAATTATCTAGTCAGAATCACTGCTGCTGCTCGAAGAGTCTGTGGACATGACTTCTACATCATCTTCATTCTCTTTATTGTGCCCTGGTGGTTCCAGCATGAAGTCATTGCTGTGGTTTGGTGGCAGCATGTTCAAACTCATTTCACCTGACTGCCATGGATACTGAGGAGTCAAAACTTCTAAAATAAAGAAAAACAAAAACAATGAGTATATTTTATGCAAGTACAACAAACAGCTTTAACAATTTGTAAATTCAGCCATTCTCACCACACCATGCTGATAACAGAATGCTGAACAGGCTTCAAGGTTGCAACTCTGAAGTTGTACACTTTAAGCACATCACATTCAAACTCTGTTTTAATTTTCCATATGTTGTAATTGCACAGTTCAATTATTTTTAATAAACTGACAAAAAGCTGTTCACTTACTTAGCATTTTGCTTTTTAACTTCAATCTAATACATTTAGCACAACAGCATAAATACTGTATTAAATATGAGTTGGATTTATAGGGTATTCCTCTTCATTTTCATTTTCACTGGTGCATTTTCAATTTTAGATAATTTCTTACTCTGTATATGAACTTTGTTGGTAGAGGTGGTTTTCAGGATAGTTTGGGACAAATTAACCCATTATGATATATCCCTATTAACAATTACACAAAATGGCTAAAATAATTAATTTATATGCAGATAAAGCACCTTGCCATATTCCCGGCTAAAATATGCTAAAACCAAAAATATTTGTCCTTAGATTATATTCTATGAAATAAATATGTGCATCTTCAACAGTTTTTCCCAGTCCATTAATGACCATAAACCAAGAGTGTTCTTTGAATTATATCAAATCTGGCAGCCAGAAATGTAAAGAGAAATAAGTATCCTGGGTTGCCAAAGGATCCTAAAACTTAATCTGAACATTCTAACTGTAAAATTAGCACTTTTCTCGAGTTACGATGTAAAAAATGATAAATTTCAATAACAATATACTGGAAAGATAATAACAAGTGTGATTACATTGTTGCATCAGCCCACCTAATACAATATGATGGGGCTGAAAATTCATATTCCAAATTATCAACCCATTTTCTTTTTTTTTTATTTATTAATTTTTTTGTAATCATTCCATACAAATAGATCAATTTATAACAAAAAAAAAATTGAAGACAAATCAAACCCCACCCCTGAGAAGGAGAGCTTAGCCAAAGGAGAATTGCTTAGGGCTTTTTAATAAGGCAATAATAAACAAAAGAAAGGAAGAAATGTATATAGGTAAATAAAAAATGGAGAAGGGAATTAAATGCGGTAATAGTTATTTCTGTTATTCTAAAATAATATTGATTAGATCCTGCCAGGTTTTAAAAAAGTTCTGTACAGATCCTCTAACTGAGAATTTGATTTTTTCCAATTTCAAATAATATAAAACATCGGTTTCCCACTGACTTATCAGAGGAGAGTTAGGATTCTTCCAATTTAACAAAATAAGTCTGCGTGCCAAAAGTGTAGTGAATGCAATCACCATTTGCTTGTCCTTCTCCACTTCAAGTCCGTCTGGAAGAACACCGAACACAGCTGTTAATGGGTTAGGAGGGATTGAGACCCCAAGGTTGTCTGAAAGGCACTTAAAAATTTTGGTCCAAAATGATGTTAGTTTGGTGCAGGCCTAAAACATGTGACCCAGTGAGGCAGGAGCTTGGTTGCAGCGTTCGCAGGTTGGATCTTGCCCTGGAAACATTTTGGACAGTTTTAAGCGAGACAGATGAGCTCGATATATCATTTTTAGTTGAATAATTCTATGCTTTGCGCATATGGAGCACAAGTGAATTCTCTGCTTTGCTACCTTCCACTCCTTTTCTGATATATTGATTAAGAGATCTTCTTCCCAATGTCCTCTTGGGTCTTTGAAAGGTAGGGACTCTAATAAGATTTTATATAATGCAGAAATGGTGTTTAATTCCTCGAAATTGAGCAGTATTTTTTCCAGCATGGTGGAGGGTACGAGGTGAGGAAAATCGGGCAGTTTCTGTTTAACAAAATTTCTAATATGAAGATAGTGAAATAAATGTGTAGCTGGGAGGTTGAATTTGGAACGAAAATGTTCAAAAGATGCAAATATGTTGTTTATATAAAGATCTCTGAGCATTTTAATCCCAAAACTTTTCCAGGTATTAAAAACTGGATATGTTTGCGAGAGTTGAAAGGGGTGCCACGGATAAAAGATTTTCCATCTTAAAATGCTTTCTAAGTTGGTTCCATATTCTGAGTGAGTAAAGCACAATTGGGTTATTAGTATATTTGCGATAACTTGCATTTATTGGAGCGCAGAGCAGGGAGTATAAAGAAGTACTACAGGATTTTACTTCTATTGCGAGCCAAGCCTGTGTATGTTCATTTTCTTGTGTCCAGGTTTTTATGGCTTGTATGTTTGCTGTCCAGTAATAAAACTGAAAATTAGGTAAAGCCATGCCACCTTCTGCCTGAGGTCTTTGTAGGGTCGCTCTTCGGATATGTGGGTGTTTTGAGTTCCAAATGAATGAGGTTATTGTTGAATCTAATTGCTTAAAAAATGATTTATTGATATATATTAGAATGTTTTGAAATAAAAAAAGAAGTTTAGGAAGGATATTCATCTTAACAACGTTAATTCTTCCGGCTAGAGTGAGATGAAGGTTTGACCATCTATGCAAGTCTTACTTAATTTTTTCCATACAGGCGACAAAATTTTGTTGATAAAGAGCTTTATGTTTACTTGTGATATTTACCCCTAGGTATTTAAACTGATCTGCTATGGTAAAAGGTAGGGTGTCCAATCTAATATTATATGCTTGTGAATTCACTGGAAAGAGTATACTTTTATTCAGATTAATTCTAAGACCAGATATCTTTTGAAATTCTGTGAGTGCTGTTAAAACTGCAGGCACAGTGTTTTCTGGGTCTGATATATATATAACCATATCATCTGCATATAGAGAAATTTTCTGTTCCAGTCCTTCTCTGATAATCCCCTTTATGTGATAAGAATTTTGACAGTGAACCGCCAGTGGTTCAATGGCGATTGCAAACAGCAGTGGTGACAAGGGACATCCTTGTGTGGTACCACGTTCTAGATTAAAGTAGTCTGAACAAATGTTGTTAATACAAACTGAAGCTTCTGGATTGGTATACAGTAGTTTGATCCATGCACAAATATTCGGGCCAAACCCAAATTTCTCCAATGCAGTGAAAAGGTAGTTCCATTCAATCATATCAAATGCTTTTTCTGCGTCTAATGATAGTAATATCTCTGGGGTGTTTGATTTTGCTGGTGAATATATAACATTAAACAAGCGTCGGAGATTGGAAGATAGGTGTCGGCCTTTAATAAATCCAATTTGATCCTGTTATATTACCAAGGGCATCACTTTCTCCATCCTTCTAGCTAGAATTTTTTGACAGTATTTTAACATCATTATTCAGGAGTGAAATTGGTCTGTATGATGCACATTGTAACAAGTCCTTATTTTGTTTAGGAAAGACGGTGATTAATTCTTTACGAAAGTTTTGAGGTAGTATTTGGTTGTCTCTAGCTTTTGTAAATGTTGCCAATAAGAGGGGAGCTAGCTGAGTGGAGAATTTCTTATAAAATTCCACAGGGTAACCATCAGGGCCTGCTGATTTCCCGCTTTGAAGTGACTTTATAGCATCTAGTAATTCTGTTAGCGTCAGAGGTTTATCCAGTTCCTCAGCACTTAAAGCATCTATTTGTGGTGTCTGTAATGTATCCAGAAATGCATTAGATTGTGTGTTGTCTTCTTTGCACTCAGTAGAATATAAGGATTTATAATAATCTCTAAATGTGTGCATTATATTTTTATGGTCAATGATTTCTTCTCCATTTGTGTTGGTGATTACTGGTATTGCATTGCGAACTTCTTGTTTGTGAATTTGTTGAGCTAAAAGCTTATTAGCTTTCTCTCCGTGTTCATAGTAATGATGTCTTGACTTATAAATAAGTTGTTCAGTTTCTTTAGTTGTTAAGATGTTGAGTTCTGTATGCGGGGCCTGCCTTTTCCTGTGAAGAGCTTCACTTGGACGCCTGGCTTGTTCTTCATCTATTCTAGTAATTTAGCTTCTTAGCTCTGACAGTTTCTTGGTTTCTAATTTATTTCTGTGGGAAAGATATGAAATAATCTGTCCTCTTAAGAAGGCCTTTAGAGTTTCCCAGAGTGTTCCTGTAGAAACCTCTGTAGGCGTGTTTGTCTCTAAGAAGAAGCTGATTTGTTTGGATATAAATTCTGTGCAGTTCTCGTCTGCTAATAGAAGAGGGTTAAGACACCATCTACGAGGTGAGTGTGAGGGGCTTAATGATTTTAGCTCCAAGACTAGAGGGGCATGGTCGGAGATAACAATTGTATCGTATTTGCACAATTTAATCGTAGGCAGAAAATTACTATCTATAAAAAAATAATCAATTCTTGAGTAGCTATGATGCACTGGTGAGTACTGTAGAACGAATATGATCTTGAGTTTGGGTTAAGAAACCTCCAGGGGTCTGATAAGTTGTGGTCAGTTAAAAACTGTGTAATTGTCTTTGCAGTGTTAGATGTCGTCCCCCCTGTCACAGGAGTCCTATCTAAGAGTGGATTTAAAACACAAAGTCCCCAGCCATTATAATTTTATGAGTGTTCACATTGGGAATGGATGCAAATAGATTTTGCATGAATTCCTTATCATCGACATTGGGTGCATAAACATTTATCAAAATCATTTTACTGTTAAATAAGTTGCCCATGACCATCACATATCTCCCTTCAGGGTCCGATACTACATCTGATTCTACAAATGGAACTCTTCTCTGTATGAGAATTCCCACCCCTCTAGTTTTCTTTATAAAGCTAGAATGGAACATTTGGCCAGGCCAGTCTTTTTGTAGTCTGAACTGATCCTTGCTTAGTAAGTGGGTCTCCTGTAAAAATTCTATTTTAGCGTTTAAGCCTGTTAGGTGAGAGCATACTTTCTTTCTCTTTAATTCATGATTCAGGCCTTTAACATTCTAGCTCACAAAGTTAACTGTCCCATCATGGAGACATTGATTCTGAGTTTTTAATGTCATTTTATAGTCTTAACTGGTAGTGAGGCAGTTTTAATCTTCATTTCAAAATTCCCCATGAGTTATTGCATTTTAGCCTTTGTTGCATTGATATTTATAGTTATAAGGATTAGAAGAATAGATTAGATATAGCCTGCTCTCCTTCTCTCCCCCCTTTATTAACCCCACCCCCCCATTTTGCCTCCCCACGAGGCTTGATCCCACTTCACGATGTCCCAGTCCTCTGACATACAAAGAGACAGAGCACGTCCAAAACAAAACAAACCCAACCCCGCAGTGGCGTTTGAGAATTAAAACAAAGAGATATCTATTGCAGGTGAATTCTAAATACTATCTGCCGAAAATATAATCATTAACAGTCTTTAAGCTTAAAATAATCTTCAGCAGTATTAAGATATTAAAAGAATGAACCCCGGGAATGATTTTAAAAAGTAGTCTAGGATAAACATAGTAAATCCTAATGTAATAGTATAATGTAATAGTATAAATGTAATAGTAATGTAATAGTAGAAATAGCAATAAACCAAGAGTATGATCTTAAACATTCTACTTTAAGGTAGTAAAAAACAAAAAAAAAACAAAAAAAAAACAAACCCTACTTTAATTACTTCCACACTCACGTCTATAACTGTAATTAAGACATAAACATATAATGTCCAAGTAAAGGATGTATAATTATAATACCAGTCTCTTTAAAAGTGGATCCGACAGCAGATGATATGTCCTTCCCATGCCTTGACAGAATACGACTCCTTATTAACTTTCAAAAGAGTGTCGGAAACAGCTTCTTTAGTTCCTTTTCAGCTTCCTCCTTGCTTGAAAATACATAATACTGGTCTTGAACTTCCACTTTCAGTTTGGCGGGATACAAGAGGCTGTATTTGATATCGGCTTTCTGTAGCCCCTTTTTAATGTTAAAGTAGGGAAAATACGAAAAAGATTATTTTCAAATATAATCTCTTGCTTGTGTCTGAGAAGTGCCATCACATCAAGCTTACATCGTAATCGCTCGAAGCGGACAATAAGAGACCTAGGTTTAAAGATGCTTGATCTGTATATGCAATAAGCAGCTGCTATCTCAATGTAGTTTAAAATCATCTCCAATTATTTTAGAGAGTAATTCTACTGCAAATTTCACTGGGCTTGAGCTTTCTCGTTTCTCAGGTATACCCTCAATTCTTATATTATTTCTTCTGCACCCATCTTCCAGGGCTGCAAGTCTGTCTCAGAGTTTTTTGCATTCGGAATTCGCAGCTGTAGCTTTTTCATTGGCGTTAGGCGCCAATTGTTCCGTTGTTTCAACTCGAGCCGTGAATGCTTGCTTAACGTCATCCAGCTGATCTGTAACGTCATTAATCTGGTCCGCAAGTATTTTCAGTTTGGATCTATTTTCTTCGATGTGTTCCTCTAATTTCTCCAACATGCTTTTAAAGTTCACATCAAAAAGTTTAAATAGACGCGTTTCTCTGTTATCCTTCTTAAGCTCAATGTTAGACTTCTTAAGCTCATTCTTGTTATCCTTCTTAAGCTCATTTATGGCCGTAGCAATGGCAGTGGCCAGTGTAGCGATCATCTCTTTCAGATCGGACAGTTTGTTTCAGATTTCGTGCTCCGCGAGTGGAAATGCAGCTCCTGTTACAGCAGGTGCTGCGGGCTCACGATGAGTAGATGAGAGCACATCCTGCACGGCCTTTTCTAGTCTCGAATTATCCTCAGAAATCGGCGATCCATCGCGACCTGTATCACTTGCACCTTCGCTCCCATTTTCACTCTCGACTGGAGACGATACAATGGAGCAGGGTCCCAGGAAATCTGCACATTCGTCTACTTGTTCCAGGTCAGTCTCCGAGAGGCCATACCTTGCACTCGGGCCGGATGTCTGTCCAGACTTTGATGCAGCTTTAAGTTTCTTTTCCGGTTCTTTCCGACTTTTCTTCTTGTTACTCATGCTTGTATATTGTAGTGGAAGTTCCTTGGTCGGGTTAAGTACAGGATACCTCTAAATAATATGAAATACATGGGAAAATACAGCCGCTGCTAGCGGAGCTCTGCTTCAGACGTCCATCTCCTATAACGGACGAGATCAACTCCATCAACCCATTTTCTAAACATGCAGTTTTTTATTACATGATTGCAGGGAGCCTAAATGTGTCATGCAGAAAGCATAAAAACTTTTAATGGGACATCTGTCCATTATAGGTTACGCATCAATTAAGAGCACCATGCCCACACTCAAACTATGCCAATGTAAGGTTACCAGTTACCATAACAAACCTTTAGATAGTCTGGAGTAAACCATACATTTTTACGCCGTATGTGACTAGATCAGATATTGAATCCAAGTCCCTATTTTGTTGAATATAAACCTCAGCAAAGCTGCTGTACCAGACAACATACCTGGCTAAGTGCTCAGGGAATATGCAAACCAACTGATAGATACTATATCTTTACATAAGTCTTCAACATTTCCCTGAGGCAGGCACTCATCACCACCATCGTGGTGAAGACTTACCAGGCAATCTTCCAGCAGCCAGTGCATCTCCCGGAAGGTGACCATTGACACCATTGGTTGAGAGGTTGCTCATCTGGCCTAGTCTTCCACTCCTCATCTCCAGATCAGTTGGGTATGGCCTTCTTGGATCTCCTACAGAAACAATGTTGAATTTTGTTCATTTTTTGTTACATGACAAAATGTATTTTATTTCCATCATAGAATACAGACACATAATCTAGAAGCAAGCTGCCCTTCTCTCACCTGTTTAATAAGATACTGCTTTGAGTGGCTGAAAAATTCTACAATTCTTCTAAAATTTGGTTTACTGAAAGTTCATTCATTATGAGCTTGTAACAGAAAGCTCGAAAATTTTTACTTTGATGTACAAAATAAAATGCTGATAAGCAGGTTCTGAATGTATAACTGGAAGATACCTTCATTCAAACACCAGAAAATACACCTTCCCATAACAATAAGGTGCCTGCATCTATCACTTTTCTGGGGGAAAGGGTCAGAGAAGCAAGTTGGCCTATCCTCTCTCCCTGGAACCTAGAAAGCTATCACACTTTCTTTGGGACTGTAAACTGTTTTCCATAGATCTGCTGAAGACTTTCAAATCCTCTGAAAATGATAAAAATAATAAATTTTATTTATATAGCAACTTTCCCTTGCTCAAAGTGCTATAAAAGAAATTCAAAAACAAACGAGGTATATATGACAATATTCTCGCAAAACACAAAGTAAAGATAAACACAGAGTACACAAAGCTTTGAAATTGAATAAAAGACAATAAACCCCAATACAATACAAACATTCACACACTACAAGAAAACCTTGAACAAGTAACGCCATTTCTGATACAAACACAAATTAACCTGAGCATCTGGACAAATAGTGTAAACTGAAAGAAGGTTCAGAATGTTAAGGTAAGTTAAATGCCTTCCTGAATAAAAGTGTTTTAAGTTGTTTTATATGAATTAAGTCAGCTACTGTAATTAATTCAAAGAGGTTGTTCCAGAGTCTTTTTGATAGAGAACACAGGTTTTTAATTTTAATTGATTCATAAAGTGTACAGTATAGGGTTACGTATGGAATAGCATATCAGGTAAATGGCCTCCACGGCTTTGCTGGCACATACGCAGTCTTTTGTCGAAATTTTCCATGACTGTTTTGCATAAATGTGGCTCAATTTCGTTGATACAGCGCTCAATTTCCTCCTTCAAGGTGTGGGGGGTCGTGGGCTTGATGGCAGAAACCTTAGACTTCAAACAATCACTCGTGGATTTTCTGAACCCCAAATGCAACAATTTTTACAATTAACAAAGCCATCAAGATGAAAATGAGCCTCATCGCTGAAGATGATTTTGTTCGAAAAATTGGCATTCACTTGTTGTTCCAAAATCCATTCAACGAACTCTCTTCGCTGTGCGTGGTCAGTAGGCTTCAGTTCTTGACTCAATTGAACTTTGTAAGCATGAAGATGCAAATCTTTTGTGAGAATACGCTGTAGAGAGCTTCTGGAAATGTTCAATTCTTGACCACGGTGCTGAATTGATGTTCCTGCACTCTCAGCAACACTCTCACAAACTGCTTCGATGTTTTGTGTTGAACAACCTGTTGAAGGACGGCCTCAGTGTCTAAGATCACTAATTGATCCAGTCTCCCTGAATTTTTTTAATTAATCTCTTCACAGTTGATGAAGTTAAATCACTATTCCGACCATATTTTGTATGAAAATTGCGAACTATAGCTGCCAAACCTTCATTATTTTTAAAATATTGCTCAACAATGAAAACGTGTTGCTCTTTCATGTATATATATATATATATATATATATATACATACACACACACACACATTGCAATGTACCAAGCAGTAATATGGGAACAATGTATTATTATTAATATTTTTTTTAACAATAAGTTCATCTTGATTTTCATTCTAATTTTCTAGGCGTTCTAATTGTTTAATGAATCCATTATTTACTAATCAGTGGGTCAGATGCTAAAGTAGTTGCAGCCTTTGATTATTCAGTGTTGTTTGCCTGGGTGTCTGCTCTGCTCTTTTTTAACTGTCATTAATAACATACAACGAAGGGGGGAAAACTGCACAGAGAAAGGGCAAAATATAACGAAAGCAACAAAAGACTATAAAGCATTTCAATCTATAGCATAAGCAGAAATATTTCTAAATGTCTTATAAATGTAAAAGAATCATGCTGCTGTGCTTTTCTGAATGTAGAATATGAGAAAACAAAATACCAGCTAAATGAGACCATTGTAACCAGGTGTTGTCACCGATTATGAATTTGGTTGGAACAAAAACCTGCAGCCACAGTGTGTCCCCAGGACTGAGTTTGGGAACCACTGGTATAGAACATTAGTTACCCAGTGACTTGTAACAGGAGGGCTGGGATTCTTCCAGTTGAGCAAGATAAGTCCATGTGCTAGTAATGTGGTGTAGGCAATTACAATCAGTTTGTCCTTCTCCACTTTAAACCCATCTGGGTGGACACCAAACACAGCTATTTAATGGAACAGGAATGATTGTAACACCAAGGCTGTCTGATAAGTATTCATATATTTTTGTCCAGAATGTTAACTGTGTGTTGGGAAGTTTTGATGGGAAGTTAAATTTGAAGCACAATTATTCATAGGATGCAAATACATTATTTACATACATTTCTCCAAGTGTTTTAATTCTGGACATTTTCCAAACATTAAATACCTTATAGGTTTGAGAGGGTAGAAAAGGATGATCATCATGTAGATAAAAGCCTCTCTGCCTTAAAGTGCTACATGCACTGGTTCTATATTCTGAGTGATTGATGGACAACTAGGTTATTAGTATACTGGTGATAATTTGTATTTACTGGGGCACAGAACAGAGCAAATAAAGAACTACAGCACAATTTTATTTCTATTGCAGACAAGGATTGTGTATATTAATCAATTTGTGTCAATTTCCTGTTCTTTATAGCTTGTATATTTGGCTCAATGGCAGTTTCAAAATGCATCGGTGATAGGGGGCATCCTTGTTGATTCCCACATTCGAGTTTGAAATAGTCTGACATAATTTTAATACACACAAAGGCTTCTGGACTAGTATAAAGTAGTTTTATCCATGCACATATGTTTGGGCCAAACCCAAATTTGTGCATTGGGATGAATAGGTAATCCAATTCAACCATGTGAAATGCTTTTTCTGCATCCAAAGATAATAAGATCTCTAGTAGTGTTAGATTTTAGGGGTGAGTATCTTACATTAGATAAACGAAGATTAGAAGCTAATTATCTGCCTTAAATAAACCCAGTGTGGCCTTGTGATATTACAGAATGAAGTACTTTCTCAATCCTTGAAGCTAGAACTTTGGAGTGTACCTTAACATCATTATTCAGAAGTGAAATAGGTCTGTATGACGCACATTATAGTAAGTCCTTATTTTTCTTTGGAAAGATAATAATGCTTGGCAAAAAGTTTGAGGTAGAATTTTGATGTCTCTAGCTTCTACAACTGTTGCTAATAGTGGGGCTAACATATTTGAAATTTTTTTATAAAATATTTTTTAGATGTATTAGATGTTATCACCACTGTTATTGAAGACCTGTCCAGGTCTGGATTTAAAACACAATTAAAAAGCCTCCAGTCATTATAATTTTATGAGTGTTCATATTAGGAATAGTTGTAAATACATTTTGGAAGAAATCTCCATCATCCACATTATGTGTGTATTTATCAAGATTGCTTTAGATTTAAATAAATTACCCATCATCATGACGTATCACCCTTCAGGATCAGGTACTACATCTGATACTACAAATGTGATTGTTTTATGTATTAAAATTCCCACACTTCTAGCTTTCTTTGTATAACTGGAGTGAAAAATTTGGCCAAACTAATCTCTTTCTAATCAGAATTGGTCCTTACTAAAATATTATCTTGGCATTTAGGCCTTTTAGGCGAAAAATATTTTTTTTTCTCTTTAGATCATGATTGAGACCTTTGACCACAGAAGTAGAAAAGCAACGTTATTTTTTTTCTTGAATATTCACAGATCTCACTCCTTTTAAAAGACTTTTTTTCCAGGATATTTTCCAGGTAAATGTACTCTTCCACAGATGCATATATACCATAGTTTTCTAATTCCCAATGTATGTTTATGTAGCTTACATGTAAAAATATAAAAATATCTCAAGCATATAAGGTTAACATAATAAATAATTAACATTTGAATAATTTAGCAGATTAACACACAGGTAAGCAGCAATTTCTCTATTTCAGATCCTCTCAGCAACTGATTACTTACAGCAAGTTAAGACAGAAAAATTCATGGTCTTTTGAAAATACATGTCAATTTCAAAACATTGTTTTCTTTAAAACCAAGTTTAACAAACGAAAATTAGTTAAGTTTGTTTAAAAAAAAATTGCTGTTTTCATTTCCCCTGCCGCAAAACCTAAAAACTGTTTAAAACATTTCATTATCAAAATCTGTTTATTTGAAGTGACTGAATCTCCCAACCTCACACAACCACTGATAAATTGACATAAGGGAGGATGGTTCCCTGAACTCAAGAGGTTTACATCAAATTCTGACTCTGCAATTAGTATGTTGCAGGATAAATCGAAAAATCTGATGTTCTCTTCTACATTTCTCCAGTCTCCTGTCATCCAGTCCTGGGGTCTAATGTATAAACGGTGCGTACACACAAAAATGTTGTGTATGAACATTTCCACCCTCAAATCGCGATGTATAAAACCTAAACTTGGCGTAAAGCCACACACATTTTCACGGTAGCTCCAACCCTGGTGTACGCAAGTTCTCTGCTCGGTTTTGCAAACTGCCGGCACCCAGCGTCAAAGCAGTGCTACCGTCCCTGTGTGGTTACCCTTTCTTTTTTAGATCCACATTCCTGACACAGCTTTATCATATACACTGAAACTAACTGCATATTGTTTATTAGTTTAAGCCATCTGATTGTAATTAACCTGTAACAATATAATGTATTCCAAATACCATAGCTGCTTTAGCGTTGTTACTCTCACTGCACCCTGTTTTTCCTTCTTACAGCTGTTCTCGTTAGGGGTTGCCACAGCACATCATCTTTTTCCATATTACTCTCACTGCACCACTCGGAGTATTTATATCACTATATCTGAGTGGGGAATCACAGATCTACAGCAGCTGATCGGAAAGAGAATTATCGGTATACCGCATCAAGCACATGCTGCCTCAGCCACGCTGTTTATTGAACTGCTCTCACATGGCAAACGCTTCAAAGCTTTTCCTGTACGGACCTCGGGGTTCAGAAACAGTTTCATCCCAAGAACTATAAACGCAATCAATCAGTCCATCAAGTGCTCCTTGTAGAACTGTTTGTACTTATAAGTACAATTACCTCACTGTAAACTTACACTACAGTTATAATATTGCACAACCTTATCTTGTCACTTTATAAAGCACATATTTACATATGATGACGATACCATTTTTAAGATGAAATGCAGCAAAATATGTTTATTATATAGATAAAACTAACTTCATTTAAATAATCTATATTGTTAATAATTAAACATGTGAGGACACGGTGCCGCAGCACTAGCGAGGAGCTGGCGCTCCATTCACGGATTGTTCCTGCCTTGCGCTGTATTCTTGCTGGTGCTGGCATG
This sequence comes from Erpetoichthys calabaricus, assembly GCF_900747795.2. Taxonomy (NCBI): domain Eukaryota; kingdom Metazoa; phylum Chordata; class Cladistia; order Polypteriformes; family Polypteridae; genus Erpetoichthys; species Erpetoichthys calabaricus. Next base: position 114,236,129 of record NC_041397.2, read on the forward strand.
ACACTGGAAGGATGAATGGATAGAATAATTAAACATGTACTACGAAGATATTTCAATGTTCCTTAAAAGTTCTGAAGAATCTGTGTTCTAAGCTTACAGATGGCTTAACATCTATTACAGACCTGATTGTGTGGCGATTGGGTATTTGGAGAAAGAAAAGTAAGGACAGGAATTGGGGGTTAGTACATTTGAAAGAGACAGTACTGCTACAATAAAGTATTTCATCGAAAACGCGCATGGCGCAGCAAGCATCTTGCGTGAGACATGAACAATCACTGCACCACCATGTTCCCATGTTTAATAACATACTTTAACTCCTATCATCATGAAAATGATATCACGTATACATCTCAGTATTTTAATTATTCAGAGAGCTGTAATATTACGAATATAATGGATTCTGTGTCCTGTCGGAGGAAGAGAAAGCCCAGAAGCACGTACTGATTCACACACATAGAGCACATAGAAGATCAAATACAAAACAAAGCATTTAACGCGCTACTTTAGTTACGATGGGATTTGAGAAACTAGTAAATTAAACGATTTTAAGATTAAGTTTACGATGTTCTACTTTAATGACAAAATAAACTACGTGATTAAAGTGTAAATTTCAAGATTAAAGTTGACATTTTGTGCTTTTTTCCCAACTTTGATATGTGACAACTTCTTTTTAATTTCGGGCACTGTGCGACTTTGTGAACTTGAGCTTTCGAGTTTCTCCAACACACTGTGTCACTCGATCAACTTCCTTTTGTTGTTTATACCACTGTTTAAACCAACACATAGTACGTTTTTCCTTGCATCCACTTAGTATCCGCTGAAATTCTTCTATTTTCCCTCGTGCTTTTGCCATTTTCTTTTCACAGAAGGCTGAGCTTAAGGGCTATTTATATTGATTTGCATATTCAAAGAGGCGTAATTCTAGGAGGAGTTGGGGCGGGACAGCAGGCACATGTACGTGTGTTACTTTTCACGCTGACTGGGACTTATGTAGCGGAAGAACGTGGAAGTTGGTATTCGCACAGATTTATGCATCTGGATTTTTTTTGTGCGTACGAACATTTCTGCTTTTGTGCTTACACCATGTTATAGTGTGAGTTCTACGCACGCCATTACACATGAGGCCCCTGGTGATTACATGTCAACTATAGCTTCCTCTTCCTGTTCCTTGTTAACAGGAGTGTATCATTCCTGATGTAATCTTCTGCAGCTGTAGCCCAATGGCTCTACGTTTCAATACAGTGAGAGATGATCTTCTGTATACCACTGTTGTAAAGAGTCCGTTTTCTGACAGACACATTTCGACGCAGCGCTCCATGTTCCTCGACGTATCAGCAAGCGTCTTGCAGGGGGAATAGTAGTAATTTCACGTTGGATGTTTTCCTTCAAATCTTCCGCAGTGTGAGGCTTGTTCCAATAGACTTTTCCTTTAAGCATCCCCTAAAGGAAGAAGTCTGGTGGCGTCAGATCTGGCAACCATGGTGGCCAAACCCCCTTTGAAATTACCTTGTTGCCAAAGAAGGTCTCAGTTTCTGCCTTGCCAATGTGTGACACATTGCTCCATCTTGCTGGAAGTAACCTTTCGTTAACTCATGTTCATCCAGTTGATTCTGACATCGCTTAAATGAACTGGTGACTCGGTAGGTTCGCACACTCTAGACGTGCTACTTAATATTGTACACCACCATCCTGATGAGAAGTCTGAGTGAAGGGGTATGTGTGGCATGCACCCAGAAGTTGCAAACAGAGGTTAAATGTCGCAGCAGCTGTCCGGCACACCTCATCACTCCGACGCAGGGGCATCCCGGCTTGTTTGAAGCTCCATATACTGAGAAGCACATTACACGTTGTTTCGTTCAGATCTCTTCATTCTAACCAGAGTTATTACAGAATATCTGGGGACTCTTTCAAGTGAATCTCCATATATATCCAACAACATTTTATAAATAAATAACCACCACATAGTAAAGCATACAATGTTTTCACACCCTAAATGTATTAGTAAACAAATGAAGAAAAAAAGGGGCGGCACGGTGGCGCAGTGGTAGCGCTGCTGCCTCGCAGTTAGGAGACCCGGGTTCGCTTCCCGGGTCCACCCTGCGTGGAGTTTGCATGTTCTCCCCGTGTCTGCGTGGGTTTCCTCCGGGCGCTCCGGTTTCCTCCCACGGTCCAAAGACATGCAGGTTAGGTGGATTGGCAATCCTAAATTGGCCCTAGTGCGTGCTTGATGTGTGGGTGTGTTTGTGTGTGTCCTGCGGTGGGTTGGCACCCTGCCCGGGATTAGTTCCCTGCCTTGTGCCCTGTGTTGGCTGGGATTGGCTCCAGCAAACCCCCGTGACCCTGTGTTCGGATTCAGCGGGTTGGAAAATGGATGGATGGATGGATGAAGAAAAAAAGCACATAAAAAGACAAAATATTAACTTGTGATCATTGTCATATGGCAAATAAAAAACAATTTAAAAAGCTACCTGGCACCCAATTGAGGGGAGCACATACTGCATTACTTGCACTTATCCTATGGGCATATTTAATAACTTCTTCAGAGGAGACACTTCCTATAATAAAAAGAGCAGGGAAAGAAAAACAAAAGAATTAATCACATAGTAGTTTTAAATTTACAAGACTTTTCCAAACATTTGTATAGAAATTACTCACAGATAAATAAATTTTCAAAATGTAGACCTATCAAGAGACATACAGCAATACAAAAAAAAACTTATCTGCACTGTGTACCAAATTTGGAAATAATTTATAATAATACAATGCAGCACATTAAGTTACAAACTGAAGAGTAAAATTGTACTTTGACTCTTGCAATAGCACAGTTTGTTCTGTTATGCAAACAGATGTTAAGGTACACTTGGTGAAACTTCTGTACTCAGTGCACAGTAATGGAAAAATATGATTTCTTATTACTCTTAAAGCATAAAAGCATCTAAAAAAGCAAATAATGATTTTATCCCATACTATACAGTATATAACATCCTCTGCTTATCAATTCAGTCAAGACTAAGGTCTTGGAGCAGTTATTACACATATGTCTTTTAAATACACATTATAACACTACCTGAAATCTGCCATTCCCAGCTTAAAAATGTAGGCAAATTAAGACAACTTCTAAATGTACAGGACAAGGACAAATAAAGTTGCACATTTATTTCTAGTAGAACTGACTACTGCAATACATTATTCAAAGACTGCTCAAATTATTCTGTTTTGTTTGCTTCAGTTAATTCAAAATGCTGCCACAAAAATCTTTACTAGAACTAGTGTTATGACCACATAACTCCTGTACTTAAGTCTTTACACTGGGTTACAGTTAAGTTTAAGGCCGACTTTAAACATAAAAAATACTTGGCTACTAGAGCTTGTAAGGATCAGCAAGGTAACTGTTAGATGTTGAGCTTTTAGCTAAAGGGCCCCAATCCTGTGGAATGAATTGTCTACTTCTATAAGAGACGCAGTATATTAGTTCAGCATAACCTGATTAGATCTGCTGATTAACTGTTCTAATTTTCCCTCATCTTTGACAGTCATTTACATAATAAATTAAAACATTGCTATAATTAAAAACTGTTACTGACCCTTCTCAGTACTGTGCTGTGGAACTTTGTGCCCCTACCATACTGCTAAACAATGGGAAAGGGAAAAAAAGAAAAAGGGAGCCATACAATCCAATTATTAATGGACTCAGTCTTTTTAGGTCAATGTCACATTACAAAACTTTTGTCATGGGGCATGTCAGACTTGCTGACTGCTGTTGCTAATCTCATCACCAGACCATGTCAATTTAAGCAACTGAAATTTTTTGAAAGTTCAATTTACTGACATTGTGCCAACCTTCTAACACTGTCATGCTCACTTCTTTTTGTGACAGCCAATAGTGTGCTGACCGACACAGCCAGCATTGTACAAAGGGTTAACAAGTAGAACAAGTTCAGTCATATGTCCTTTTTGTACAAAGGGTTAACAAGTAGAACAAGTTCAGTCATATGTCCTTTTTGGTTTTCCTCTTTTACCATTCTGTCCTGGTAGGTATAACATAACACAAATGAGCACTTTATTTTGTGAGTTTTAAAACATGTGTTATTCCATATTAATTAATTCTTTGCATTTATATAGCGCTTTTCTCACTACTCAAAGCGCTCAGCAATTGCAGGTTAAGGGCCTTGCTTAAGGGCCCAACAGAGCGGAGTCCCTTTTGGCATTTACGGGATTCGAACCGGCAACCTTCCGATTGCCAGTGCAGATCCCTAGCCTCAGAGCCACCACTCCGCCTATTCACTGTTGCTTCATATGCATTATACTTCTCGATTAGCATTCATTGGTTGTCAGCTATAATGCACACAGTGCTCGCCCCTACGACTTTGATTTTGTCAGGGTGAAACATGGACTAAAGTGAGCCACTGGGGATAATATCACATTATGGGACTGGCTTTATGGAAAAACGCTACCATCTGCCTCTGACTCTTAAGATTATGTAAATAAAGGCTACAAATGAACATTTCTAGAAAAGTTGTGTAATGTGACATGGCCTTTACTAGACTGCCCTGCACAAACATATACTGTAGAATGGCCAGGTTGGTAAGCTAGCTGGACAAGGTCTTCGGAAATGTAACACGATTTTGTGTTATAACTGACCGTGGACCCCAAATGGTTTATTTTCTCCAGTTTTTGTTTTGCTGTCCTCTGTGGTCACCTGGCAATATCTCAATCATAGCATTAATAGGCTTATACTGTAAAGTTTTGTTAACGTTAATCATTTGAAATTGCTATTTTATTAGTATGTTTAGCCTAATCTGCATGTTTGTGTGTGTGTTCATCATGTGATTTGTAAAGTGTGCAATTTGCATTTAGCTGTAAAATTCCTACAGTGTTATGAGCACTATGCATTTTTTTTACTAAATACATACTTGTTATACATACTCATATTGATATTAAAAATTGAATACTCACCCTTCCTTGCTTTTTCTATTGATTTCAGTTTTTCCTTTGCTTGATAAACTGCTGTTGCCTACAAACATATAAAAAAATTTCTAAGATATCATTGAAGTACTCCCAGAAAACTTTTCTTGCTCAATAATATCTACTAGGCAAAACAATACACTTTATTAAAATACATGTTTTATCATCACTCTGTAGCAAAGTATGGGTTTTCTTTAAGACTAGGAATTATAGTAGCTATTGGTTTTCCTTCCAGCTTCATTTTTAATTGCCAGTCAACTAATGGCTGCTAATGTTAACTGACTTTGTTGCTTTGATTTTGATTGACTCACTTTAAGATTCCAAAAACCTAAAGTGCATATTTTATTTCTTAAACAACTGAACATTATATGAAACAAGCTGTTCCAGGTCAAAAAAAACATATGAATCTATGGTCTTAGACTCCGCTGCTAAAAGCCACAATTGCTCAGGTTTTCACTGCAACCTACTTTATAATTATAAGCCAATTCTTGCTGTTAATCGTACAAGTTACTTTAATTATATGTCTTGGCAGTGCAAACATTCTAATACACCAGATATTTTTATTATAGTTTATTGTCTTTATCGGAGGTCACAATCTGAACGTTTTCTGACCTGGGCCTTAGTTAACTAACAGCTGGCTAAGGAAAAAAATACATTTAGCATCTGTGATCTTAAAAGGAGAGTCGATTTCAAATTAAGGCAAACAAGTCTGCTCCATTAGCAGCAGTAGTTACATATTAATTAAGAAAGTGACTGGAATGAAAACCTGCAGTCACTGTGGCCCTCCAGGCATTTAACTTGAGACCCCTTTTACAATCTGTTTAAGAGATGAGCCACTGAAGCCCTAAACAGGCAGCTATCTTCTTTGTGCACTTCCAATATTTCCATCACTTTTTTGTACACATGTAGTATGAAATCTAAAAATGGAAATGTATTACAATTAGCATAGATAATCAATTAGTAAATTATATAGCCTTAATATATTTCTTGTCTTATTTTCACTAAAGAATCAATACAAATCATGTCAACACTTCATGCTATTCTAATATATCCTAAAGCAAAACTTGAACATTGCAATCAATGTTCAAGATTTCTAAAGGATTTTAATGCTTTCAGTTTATTTTTTGGCCTACCAGTATGTGCTCTGCTTCTTTCAGCTGTTTCTGAAGTTGCTGAATGTCAGTGTCTCTTTTTTCTGCCTCTTTTTCCAGTAACTGCATTTCCTGATGAACTTTTCCTTGTTCATGAGCTATCCTCATTAGCTCTTGAAACTCACCATCCCTCTGCACCAGTAGCTCTAAAATCTACAAATTAAATCAGTGAATAGTAAAAATTCCATAAATATATACAGGCAGTGGTCAACAATATAAGTTGGTGATGGCTGTTTAAATGGGTGAAAGATGTTTTATTAGCACAACTGAGGTATCTCAAAACAATATAATCAAGAGTGGTTATTAGTGATTTTGTGAACACTGTTTCCCCTTTAGGCGAGTCCCTTAAAGGTATACTTCCAAAAACATTTTTTTTTTACCTGTTACTTAACCTGTGTTGCTTGTAGTAATGGTCAAGAAAAAAAAAATTGAACTTGTATTTTTATGGAGAACTGAGATGAGATAAAGTTAACACAACAGGCTTCTACAGGTACCAACGCAATTTACAGGATTGAGGCGAGTTGAAGGCTGGTCTGACTGAGTCGCAGAATATCAAACTACACAACTGGCATCCACAAGAGCTCACCATGACAGCCCCTGACTTGCTAAGATTATGTAGATGAAGTGTTGAACTGAAAAATCACTGAAAAGGACATGTAGTGTGACATGGGCTTAAGCTACTGAATATACTGTATAAGGTGTACTTATGTTTACACACGGTTTACAGATGTTGGCTATTTTTGTGTTGAATAAATAATGAGAAAGTAAAATCTGTTATCATTTGGTTTCACCGAAAGTTAGATTTATCTTGGTGAGGACTGTGATATTATGATTAATGATATCCATGGGGGTCACTACAGAAGAGCTAGTTTCATTTATATAATATATATTTATATATTTTCTTTCATAACCTACCACTTGATTTCATTTGTTGTGAAGCACTTTGGGTAACTTCACTTATATGCTATATGAAAAGGTTTTCCATTTACTGTATACATATATATTATTAATTTCAGAATTGCCATACAATTCTTATTTTGTAAACTGCTTAATTAGAGACAACTACATGTTGACTGCATTATCTACCTACCACCTTCACCATCAAAACAAAAAAAGTAATCAGTTAAAAATGTTAAAATGCCTACAAGGCCTACAATTAAACAGTGTGGTCAATGATTGTTTTTAAGAGAGCTAGCTGGGTATGGTATTGATAAAATGCGTTTTCTGCTTTCCCACAAAAGTAAATGAGTAGGTCAAGATTCCTTCAAAATAGCAGAATGTGATAGCATGCTAGCAGCATACAAAAGGTTATCACTGTTGGACACTTGTTAGCAATTGTGTTGCACATAGTATCATGTCAAATGGGGCTATTGATTTATGACAAGCCATGGTAAGACTGACAGTACTCAAACTGTGGGTGAAGACTGTAGCTCAATATAGTACACACCAAATGCATAGTCAAAAGATCTGGCACAGGAACATGAAAGGTTGAGGATACCCACACAGGTTGGGTTTAATAAATGTAAAATTGTTCATCTAAAGTAAGATGTTTGCAATTTAAAATTATGTACTAACAGAGGTCATATTTCACATACAGTGAAGTTAGTATGTTTTTTAGTCACCATCAGGCCTGATGAAGGCCATAGAGCTGAATCTTTTGAGTTTTTAATATCCTTTCCAGTGTGCAAACAACACTGAACTTCTTTTCAAGTATTCTTCTGATTGCAATGATGTCAGTTATGCTGGACTTTGACAGGAAGGCTTGAATTAGTACTAGTCAGAGGGGTGGTTTCCTACCCCAGCCTTAGGTGACTACATGTGGCTTCAGGATTTTGTTCCAAATAGTTTCACATTTTTTCATTAATTTTTTTCATTATTTAACAGTTTTTTTCATTAATTGACATCATTGTTTAACTAGCTTGTTTTTTTTCTCCTCATATTATGCATTAAGAAAAGCACAGTAGTGCAAGATATACATTCATAAGAAATTAATAAACCTTGTTTCTGTGTAGTTTGCTCCCTCAATTTTTATAACAGAGAGGATTATGCAAATGACAGTGTATGCTGAATGTCTTTTTCACAAGCATAGTCAGTAGTATGACATATGCAAGCAGAAGGGAAATTGTCAGCATTTACTTAAAGCTTTGTACAATTAACAGTTATTAATCCATCAAAGGGCGTAGACTATCAGTTATGAAATGTAATTAAATTCTATCACTACACAAATGAAATGTAATTAAATTCTATCACTACACAAAAGAAATAAATTAGAGAATGCAGATTACTCTTTTAATACATCCTTCTTTTCTGTATCCTGTGCAACTATTCTTGGCCAGTTTACCTAACACTGTATTCTAATCCAAACTATATTTAGGCACAAAATGTGACACACTTAATAATTAAAATAAAAGTGAAATAAGACAGATGAATAACAAATGTTCATGGCTAAATGTATATAACTCAATGTTAAATAAGACCTTATACATTTGAAACTGCAGTACAGTCAATTTGAAGGATTTAAATCCAAAGTTAAAAAAATTCAGCGTTTTTTGAAGTTGGACCTCGAAAAACTAAGGTAACTGAAAACACTCATTAACAGAGTAACAACAAAACGTACGCAATGTAAACAATTTACAATATGAAATTAGTCCATCTATCTATTACCTGAACCTTCTTAATCTGGTTTAATGACAAATCATATACTAACTCAGGTTATACATCCTTTGCAAGGCACACTTTTATTCCAAAAACATGTCTCACTAATCAACCAAACATGCACATCTTTGAAAAGTTTGAAAAAAAGCAGAAAAGACTGAAGTAGACATGGGGAGAATGTGCAAACTACATACTGCCAGTGACCAGGTGTGATAAGTGGTCCGTTGCTTTATGCTGGTTTTAAAAAAAATAAAGTGTGTCCCAACAGCGTGCAGGCCTTGAACAGGTGCAGATGTGCACATGATGGCACACATCAGTGGTTGATTGCAGTGCTTGGCCACACATCAGTGGTTGATTGCAGTGCTTGGCTGATCATGCATTTAAGTGCAAATGTGAGCAGATTGATCATGTCGTGTATTCAAACGTCGGAGTGGACGGAGGGTCACATCTCCACGAGATCAGGCTGTATAAAGAGAGCCTGCATGGAAGGGGAAAAGGGGAGGAGAGATCAGAAGAATAAGGGCAAAGGAGAGAATGGAGGTTAAAGAAGGAAGAAGGAGCGAGAGGCATGAGAAGGAGAGCTCGTGTTAAAGAGCAATGGAGGCAGGTGGTCAGCTATTGGCCTCAGGCAGAGGCTGAAAAAGCGGTGCTCCTACTGAACTATACTATACTGGGAAGTAGGTGCGGCCCATTATGTGGCATCTCCTGTGGATGCTGAGGGGCTAGCAGCGGGAGACAGGTGTGCGGCTTGACGCAGCACCCCATGGATGTGGCAGGCCTGGCAATGGGGACTGCACCTGTTGGCAGGCATCTCCTCTTAGTGCAAGGTCTCTGGATATGATAAGCAGAGGGGACACCAGGTTTCAGACGGAAGCACTGGGGCTCATGTTTTAAAAGAAAAAGGGCCGTCTCCAAATTTTTAACCTGATTTTATGGATTATTTGGACTGTTTTAACCTCTGATTTCACCAAATTTATGAATTACTTATTTATTGCTCATAAGAAGAAGAATTTGGCTACACTGCACTTTAATTTGGACACTGTTTGGATTTGATTGATTTTAATAAAAGCACTTGACACTGGTGTTTTCTCATTTGTCTGGCTCATCTCGGTTAATGACGCTCAACGGCTCAGGTTCAAGAGGCTGCTGGAAGCAACCGGGAGTGTGGAGCCTACCCTGACCATCACACCAAGCCAGAACAGTGCTAACCACTGTGTCACTGTGTCATCCAATTTTTATAACATAAGACTCATTTTTTTTCTCATTTTATAAATAACATTTGAAATTACCCAAAATTAAAAATATGAATTATAAAAGATCTACTTCTAAAATTACACTTTAAAACAAATCTTACTTGACTTTCCTCTCCAGGCTGTGGCAACTTCTGGCTTCTTGAAAGGGCTAACATTTCAATTAATTCCCTAAAATTACAAATTTAGAGTCATATTAGTACATAAGAACATGAATAACAAAAATATTGTATGTTATGTAATATGTATAATTTAGCAGGGAAGAAGAAAACCAGGATAAATCACTTTATAAACCTTTCTAAATAGCAAAATACTGTCACTGTTTCCTTACTAATTATTTGTAAGAGAATGTGTACTTTCTGACTTGAAAGTGAACAGAACAAAAACTAAGGAACTGAAACCACAATCTGTGCCTACAATAATTCAGCCAAATTTATTCAAAGACAATGTCACTTGGAGGTGGAGACTATACTAGTCACTGTCTGCAAAGGACCGGGTAGCACACTCCTAGATGACCAAGGAAATTGTGATTGACTGTCAGTTTCCACATTGCAGCTACATGTAGCCAGGATGGCCTCCAACTTGTTGCAACTGTAAATTGGGTCAAGCATTTCAGGTAGTGGATGGATGCAAAAGAAAAGCAATGTAAACTCAGGTGGGGCATAAAGATTCCACAAACCAAATTCTGTGTGGAGACAACACCGTCTGTTGTACTCTCTTAGCAGGAGCCCACACAATTCAAAACCAAAAGCAGTACAATAATACAGTGGGTGCTATCGAATAATGAGTATACTTCCATATAAATGAGATGTGGTTTTGAAACCTGAAAAATCCTCCCTCCCTGACCACTAGGGGACACTGCAGCACCCCAAACAAAGATGAAACCACATGGACTCTTCCTGGGTTCAAACCCAAGGTTTATTAACAGTACTTCACAGAAGGCTTCTCACATTTTGTATAATCACAAGTATTCTTTTCTCTCTCTCTCTCTCTCATTTATTCCTCCACTCTTCCCAGGTAAGCTTTGTCTTTCTTCCACCAAACTCCAACTCACCTTGGTGAGGCAGAGAGAGAATCCTTTTATCCAAGACCCGGGAGTACTTCCAGTGCTAGGACATATCCTATTGGAAGTACAGTAGTTCATAAATCCCTGCAGCACCCATGAAGCCCAACAGGGCTGCTCTGTGGTACTACAGTTCCCAGCATCCCTTACATGTGTCTGTGTCAACACCGCCAGGATGCCAAGAACTCCTCAAATTGTAAGGTTGTAAAGGTAATGACCTGGGATCCATCCTGTCTGGGACACCATCCCATGTGTGTTGTCTACTACAGAAGTCGAGTGCCAAAGTGGCCAATGCTTGGTCATAATAGCAAAATGTGCAAAGCAGGAACCAACCTTTCAAGGCTGTAGTCCACCACATGGCACACTAATGCACACACATTTACAGGGCCAATTTAGATTCTATTATCTAACTTGTTTTTAGGATGCAGGAAAAAAATAGGCGTACCTTGAGAAAACCCAACAAAGACATTGGGAAAGCATTGAAACTTCACACAAGCAGTCCCCAGACAAGGAAATAAGATCAGCAAGTCCAGGAGAATAATAAACCAACACTTGCATCATATTCACCACTGTACTTTACAAATATTAACTTACACAGTAAGAATATATATATATATATATATATATATATATATATATACTAGACATTAAGCCCGTTACAATAACGGGCGCTAGAACAGTAGTCCATAAACATTAGTAGGAACAGTCTATATTAAATTGCAAGGGACCTTTTACATCAGTAAATTTTTTCTGTAAAATGCCTGTAATTTTCTCTGACAGTAATACTGGCTTTGCTGTCCGTAATATGCATTTAATTTTCTGTCACAACAGTGGGCAATCAGCAGATTCTCCCCTGCAACTGATGTAATGTGCGCGAAAATAAATCTACTTTTAAAAGTCATCATATTGTAATATCATGAAAATTCATATATTTAGGAAAGTCATAAAAGTCATCGTATTGTAATATCATGAAAATTCGTATATTTAGGAAAACCCCTTCAACGACTGACACTTTACACTTTACCGGGCCAAGCTTCTTAATCGCAAATCTGACATCCTCAGAATGAACACTTTCATAACAATGGGGAAGCTGGTCTCCGCGTCTCAGTATTCGATCGGATTTTTCGTGTTTTCTGTTTTAGGTCTTACCTCATTTACCGAAATCCAATTGGATCTGCCGCGCAATATTTTATAGGTCCTGCCCTCTCTGTCTTGTGTGACGCGTCAGGCGGCCTTTGAAGCATCTGCTTTGAAGCGTCGCACCGTGACCCGCGCATGCGCACTTCACCAGAAGACACACACACACGGACACTGGACGCACACAGGGGTTTTATTAAAGAGGATGCATCTGTGTGCTTTGTGAAAACATCTTTTCGCAGTTTAAAGGGTCCAATCTGCAGCACCATTACGAAGCTAAAACACCCAAATTTAAGTTCCTACTTTCCTAAGGGAAAGCTGGCAACACTCAAACTGAACCGAACTGCTCAGAAAAACGTTTTCCACACCAATAGTAGCAAAAGGCGACAGAGTTATCCTACAAAATCGCGCATGAACTGATGAAAAAGACAAGTGGCTAGTAGGGCATGGTCACAGTTTCTGTGGAATTTTCAGGTTTCCTTTTGAGTGCAAAGGTTCTCTCTAAGTATTGTGCTTTCTCTCCAAATCTCAAAGATGTTAGGTTAAGGTTGATTGGGGAACATCAAAGAGAAACTGAGCATTCATCAGCAATGCACTGTATGTTAAGTGCTGTTTAGTATTGTGAAAAATCATCAGCAATGTGCTGTCAGTTTCTTACCTGCTGTTAAGAGCTGTGATGATCAGCAATGCTGTCTGTTATAGGCGACTAAAAACAGCAATGTGTGGTCTGTTGCTGTTAAGGACTTTGTGATCAACACTTGAGAACATTTAATAATGATAATGTTGAAACGCACTGCCAGTAATGTTGAAATTTTTGGTTGCATACTTATTACGTCATTATTTTCATCACTTAAAAACGTATATTTATCCTTATTCTCAAATGCATAATGGTTTCAGTCGTAAAAGAGATATTTCTGGATTGCGGCTCTTGCAAAATATTCTTTGAGAATGTGGCAAGGTTGTATACCGCGGATATATGCTGATGATTCTAGTTCAATACAAGTCTACAAAGAATGTCTAGCAAAAATGTAATAAACATGAATGAGGTGCCTAGCAAAAATGTAATAAACATGAATGAGGTGCTTAACAGAGTATATTAAGCCCATTTCTATGAACACTCTGAGATGAATTATTATTATTATTATTATAAAAACAAGTTTTTACATTTGTATAGCGCTTTTCTCACTACTGAAATAATGATAATTACACTTCGGTATTGTTACGTCGTTATCCATCTTCTGTTAAAATTAATCACGTAAACGAAACAACTGCATTTGGTACAATTCTTTACTATTTCTATTAGACATTAAAGCAATTGAATACTTAAATTTTAACCTCTACTATACCTGTATGAACTACCAAGCACTTAAATATATCTTAAAAATGAAACAAAAAGTAAAATTTGCGTGATGCCAGAAAATAATAAAACATTTTACAGAAACAACATCTTTTAAAATATCAGTACATTTCAAGCATATAGTCCGTTTAGCTTTAAATATATGACCATTTCAACAAACACTTTATTCCAAGAATTTTCTTCCCTGTAAATGAACAATTATACAGTAACAATCAGGCAGTGAAGCTGGATTTGTTTTATAAGTTTTATAATGACATAATTCATATAAAATAAGGAGGTAATCTTATTGATTTTTTTCTCAAATAACGATAGTGCGTAAATTTTCACAAAACCATTTTAGTCGCCGGCAAAAGTCTTTATTTATCCGGAAAGCCCAAATTATTGTTTCCGCATCTGTTTTACCTATCTGATGAATTACCTGGAGAGCACCTCCAAATCGTCCAAAACAGACAATAATCTTTCTTTGGTTGATCTGTCGGAAACCGCCATAACAATATCTCCCAGGCACTCTACCTCCCACAGAAAAGATTCTCTAGGCATGAGAGGAAACTGTGCAAAAAAAAAAAAAAAAAAACTGTAAGGCTTGGGAAATACTGACACCTAAAGTTCGGAGGCTACGCAACAGTTTCAGGCTGTTCAATGCAGTTTATGAGAAGTTTTAGAGAAAAGCCAAGCAAAATGACACCTTTTATTGGCTAACTAGAAAGATTACAATATGCAAGCTTTCGAGGCAACTCAGGCCCCTTCTTCAGGCAAGATGTAATACAGGAACTGAAGTTTCCTATGTTTATATACACACTCTAGGACAAGAAACAACATTGGTAAATCTTTAAATGAGAGATTTTGTATGTAAAAAATTAATAGATTCATTCAGGCTAGGGTTAATTTAGCAAGAGAGAAAAGAACAATGTATTGTCAAGATCTCTGGATAAGATAACTGTCCAACAAAGTCTTTTGAAGTTTGTAATGAGTTTTTCAAAACAATGTGGGTCTGTAGACAGGTTGTCTGTCATTCTGAGAGATGTAAACAATCCTCATATCTGGCCATAAAACTCTTGTCTTTATTCAATCCATGTTGTAAAGTATTAAATTTTAGCATGAGTTTAACTTCCCATTCTTTTCTCTCTTGCTGTGTTTTGAAGTTGCCCATAAGCACTGTGACCTTAAAGTCCTTCTCACAGTGTCCATGGCTGTTGAAGTGGGCCGCCACAGGAACATCTGTGTTGCCATGTTTAATGTGGAACCTGTGTAAGTTCATTCTCTGGCGGAGTGTTTGTCCAGTTTCTCCTACATAGAGTGCAGTGTCAGGACATTTCATGCAGAAAATTAGGTAGACTACATTAGATGATCTGCAGGAAAATGATCCCTTGATGTGATGTTCGAGTCGGCAGTGTGGTATAACTATACGGTCTGTATCATAGATGTGGGCACATGTTTTGCATCTTTTCTGTAGGCATGGAGATGTGCCATTTTCTGTTGGTTCACTTAGGGAGCCTCGGACAATTAATTGTTGAAGGTTTGGTGGTTGTCTGTATGCCAGGAGGGGAGGTTCAGGAAATACATTTTTCAGTGTTTGGTCATTGTTTAGTATTGGCTGAAGTTCTTTTATAATTTTTCGAAGTGTTTCAAGATGTGGGTTGTAGGTGACAACAAGGGGGATGCGATCCTTGTTGTCTTTGTTTTTATATTCCAGAAGGTTGTCTCTGGGTATGGCAGTAGCTCTTCTTATTTGAGTGTCTGTTGTTTTCGGGGTGTAACCTTGTTTGATGAAATCTTGTCTGAGCTCCTGCAGTTGTTGATCCCGGTCTGTTGGGTCTGAGCAAATACGATTGTACCGTATTGCTTGGCTGAAAATAATGGAGCGCCTTATATGCTTGGGGTGGAAGCTATCATTTTTCAGGTAGGTCCGTCTGTCTGTCGGTTTGTGAAAAATAGAAGTTACAAGGGTGTTGTCTTTCAGTTGAACGGTGGTGTCAAGGAAGCTGACTTCTGTTTTTGAGTAATTCAGCTTCAGCTTTATGTTGGGGTGAAAACAATTATATTCATTATGAAAATGGAGGAGGTCCTTTTCACTGGCAGTCCAGATTATGAAGATGTCATCTATGTAACGGAGATACAACATTGGTTTTACGATGCACACTGAGAAGTTTTAGAAAGAAAATACATTTTTAAAACTTTTTAATATAAATTTGGAAAAAAAGTGTTTTTTCCTCAGGTGCTAAAGGACAATTCTCCAGTGTGAGACAAACCATTGATTTAGTGCAGAAACACTACAGATTTGTAAATTTATTAGAATAGAAACTGCACAAGGAGTAATGGGATGAAGCTGAAGAACAGCTGAGATGAGACAGGGAAATGCCTTTAGTTCTTGTTCTCATACAGAGTTCTTAACCCCAAGAATCAGGATTCACTCAATTACTCTAAGGTGGGACAAGATTTGTTTAATCTATTTAGATGGCTGGGCACTTCCTACAAGAAATGCAGTAAACAAGATTTTTAGACTGAAGTGGTGCAGTACTGATCCCTGAGGGGCATCAGTTTTTACATCACCTAATTCTGAAGATTAATTTCACACTATAATCTTTTCTTCCTATGTTTATGCCTATTTTACACCCACCTTCACATTTGGCCTTAAACTACCACTTCTTTTAGTTAAATGAACAATTTGTCATGTAGGACATTATCAAATCCTTTCTGAAAATCAAGTAATATTATATGTACCTCTCTTATTGTATGATTTTGGCAAGTCCTTTTAGAATTTCAGCATATTAGTGAAACACAACCTTCCCCATCTGAACCCATACTGACTGTTCATCAATGCATCTTTTGTTGATGTGTGTTGCTCACTGTTTTTCTTAATAATTGCTTCCATTAATATACCATAATTAAACAACATTTGCCAGCTTCCAGTCTTTGGGAATTTTCCCCATGTGCTATTATTTCTGATAAATAACCCAGCCACAGGGGATGCACAAACCAATGTGTTTCTTCATCCCGTTCCCAAGCCCGGATAAATGGGAAGGACTACGTCAGGAAGGGCATCCGGTTTAAAATATTGCCAAATCAATATGCAGACAACAAAACAAATTTCCATACCGAATTGGTCGAGCCCCGGGTTAACAACGACCGCTACCATTACTGTTAGCCAACAGAGTGCTGGCAGAAATTGGGCTACTGTTGGCCAAAGAAGAAGAAGAAGGAGAAGAAGAGGGAGGAGTCATGTCCGGAGGCAGGAGGAGAGGAGGAAAGCAAAGAGAGTGGAACTGAGGGTAGGAACTTTGAATGTTGGCAGTATGACTAGTAAGGGGAGATAGTTAGCAGATATGATGGAGAGAAGGACGTTTGATATATTGTATGTGCAAGTGACTAAATGGAAGGGGAGTAAGGCCAGGTGGTTGTTCTATCATGGTGTGGATGGGAGGAGAAATGGGGTAGGAGTTATTCTAAAGGAACCAGTATGTCAAGAGTGTTTTGGAGGTGAAAAGAGTGTCAGACAGAGTAATGATTATGAAGGTGGAAATTGGAGGTGTGATGATGAATGTTGTTAGTGCATATGCCCCGCAAGTTGGGTGTGCGATGGAGGAGAAAGAAGATTTTTGGAGTGAGTTGGATGAAGTGATGAACAGTGTACCCAAGGGACAGAAAGTGGTGATTGGAGCAGATTTCAATGGACATGTTGGTGAAGGGAACAGAGGAGACGAGGAGGTGATGGGTCAGTATGGTGTCAAGGAAAGGAATGAAGAAGGTCAGATGATAGTGGATTTTGCCAAAAGGATGGACATGGCTGTGGTGAATATGTATTTTAAAAAGAGGGAGGAACATAGGGTGACATACAAGAGTGGAGAAAGATGCACACAGGTAGATTACATCTTATGCAGAAGAGACAATCTCAAGGAGACTGAAGACTGCAAAGTGGTGGCAGGAGAAAGTGTAGTTAAGCAGCATAGGATGGTGGTCTGTAGGATAACGTTGGAGATCAAGAAGAGGAAGAGAGTGACGGCAGAGCCAAGGATCAAATTTGAAAAAGGAAGACTGCAAGGTTGAGTTTAAGGAGAAGATGAGACAGGCACTGGGTGGTAGTGAAGAATTACCAGACAGTTAGGAAACTACAGCAGATGTAGTAAGGGTGACGGCAAGAAGAGTGCTTGGCGTAACATCTAGACAGAGGAAGGAGGAAAAGGAAACCTGGTGGTGGAATGGGGAAGTACAGGAGAGTATACAGAGGAAGAAGAAGTGGGATAGTCAGAGAGATGTAGAAAGTAGACAAGAGTACAAGGAGATAAAGTGCAAGGTGAAGAGAGAGGTGTATGATGAGTTGTATAAAAAGTTGGACACTAAGGAGGGAGAAAATGACCTGTACCGATTGGCTAGACAGAGGGACCAAGCTGGGAAAGATGTGCAGCAGGTTAGGGTGATAAAGGATAAAATTGGAAACATACTCACAAGCGAGGACAGTGTGTTGACCAGATGGAAAGAGAACTTTGAGAAGCTGATGAATGATGAGAACGAGAGAGAGAAGAGGTTGGATGATGTAGAGATATTGAATCAGGAAGTACAACGGGTTAGCAAGGAGGAAGTAAGGACAGCCATGAAGAGGATGAAAAATAGAGAGGCCGTTGGTCCAGATGACATACCTGTGGAAACATGGAGGTGTTTAGGAGAGATGGCAGTAGAGTTTTTAACCAGATTGTTTAATGGAATCTTGGAAAGTGAGAGGATGCCTGAGGAGTGGAGAAGAAGTGTACTGGTGCCAATATTTAAGAATAAAGGGGATGTGCAGGACTGTAGTAACTACAGGGGTATAAAACTGATGAGCCACAGCATGAAGTTATGGGAAAGAGTAGTGGAAGCTAGGTTAAGAAGTGAGGTGATGATTAATGAGCAGCAGTATGGTTTCATGCCAAAAAGGAGCACCACAGATGCGATGTTTGCTCTGAGGATGTTGATGGAGAAGTATAGAGAAGGCCAGAAGGAGTTGCATTGTGTCTTTGTGGACCTGGAGAAAGCATATGACAGGGTGCCGTGAGAGGAGTTGTGGTTATTGTATGAGGATGTCTGGAGTGGGAGAGACGCACTTCAGAGTTGTACAGGATATGTACGAGGGAAGTCCGACAGTGGTGAGGTCTGCGGTAGGAGTGATGGAGCATTCAAGGTGGAAGTAGGATTACATCAGAGATCGGCTCTGAGCCCTTTCTTATTTGCATTGGTGATGGACAGGTTGACAGACGAGATTAGACAGGAGTCCCTGTGGACTATGATGTTTGCTGATGACATTGTGATCTATAGCGATAGTAGGGAGCAGGTTGAGGAGACCCTGGAGAAGTGGAGATATGCTCTAGAGAGGAGAGGAATGAAGGTCAGTATGAACAAGACAGAATACATGTGTGTAAATGAGAGGGCGGGCAGAAGAATGGTGAGGGTGCAGGGAGTAGAGTTGGCAAAGGTGGATGAGTTTAAATAGTTGGGATCAACAGTACAGAGTAATGGGGATTGTGGAAGAGAGGTGAAAAAGAGAGTGCAGGCAGGGTGGAATGGGTGGAGAAGAGTGTCTGGAGTATTTTGTGACAGACGGGTATCAGCAAGAGTGAAAGGGAAGGTCTACAGGACGGTAGTGAGACCAGCTATGTTATATGGGTTGGAGATGGTGGCACTGACCAGAACGGAGGAGACAGAGCTGGAGGTAGCAGAGTTAAAGATGCTAAGATTTGCACTGGGTGTGACAAGGATGGATAGGATTAGAAATGAGTACATTAGAGGGTCAGCTCAAGTAGGACGGTTGGGAGAATCAGAGAGGCGAGATTGTGTTGGTTTGGACATGTGCAGAGGGGAGATGCTGAGTATATTGGGAGAAGGATGCTAAGGATAGAGCTGCCAGGGAAGAGGAAAAGAGGAAGGCCAAAGAGAAGGTTTATGGATGTGATGAGAGAGGACATGCAGGTGATGGATGTAACAGAACAAGATGCAGAGGACAGAAACATATGGAACAAGATGACAGAAGCAGCCGAAAGAAGGAGAAGGAGGCTATGATTTGTGATAAATATGAACCAACTGTTTATACTTGTACTCACCAACCTCCTTAAGCAACCAAGGATAAATATTTTCCCTTCAATTTGTTTAATTTCAATGTACAAGTCTACATTATAGCAGTCTCTTTGTATGGCTACCTCATATTATTTAAAAGGACGCAGGACAGAATATATTTTAACAAATGTTGTACACAAACTAAGATTTCTTAACTTGTTTTCCTACAGCTTGTACAGGTTTTTAATATTTCTTTCTCAAATTCTAAATAGGAATGTCACCATGTCAAAATTTTATTAGGCAGTACTGTACCTCTGGAGGTAATATTATGTAAGGTCTTCTCTTACCCAAATCCCTAATGGTGCAAATACAGAAACAGAATTCTGCATATATATATATCTGCATATATCACTTCAACAAATGCATAAATAAATAAAACATTTATTTAATGACAATAAATCAAGAAAAAGCATTATCACGGGGAAAAAATCAACAGCAGTAACCTGGTTATCACAAGTGTGATATCTGATATCATTTAATCCTACTCATGTTTTGAATGTTGTGCTGCCACCTTTTTTTTGGAATAATCATTGCATGCTATGTATGTATATTTATACAAACACCCATATATATAATATATCAATAAAGCCAAGTACATGGGAAGACTAAAATTCAGAACTGAGAACCACATTGAAAAGATATCTGGCTTGATGTGACACCTACAAGTCACCTGTCATTATAACATGTCCTTATATAATATGTCTTTTGCTTGTATTAATTGTTCTATTAAAACTGGCTTATCATTCATTGACTGACTGACTGGCTTCTCATATGCCTAAACCAGAGCACAACTGAAGAGATGAAGCCACTGGTACAAAAACAAACTTTTATTTTCAAAACTCTCCACAGCACAAGTATTTAATTACTGAGACCTCTCCACTATTCCAGGAGGAGGAGGAGAGGCTTCTTTTAAATCTAGACCCAGGAAACTTCCTGCACATCACTGGTATACCCTAAAAGCACTTCTAGGTCAGATGGATTCTCATGGGGTAGGGGA
This sequence comes from Erpetoichthys calabaricus, assembly GCF_900747795.2. NCBI lineage: Eukaryota > Metazoa > Chordata > Cladistia > Polypteriformes > Polypteridae > Erpetoichthys > Erpetoichthys calabaricus. The sequence goes on from NC_041397.2 coordinate 114,256,785, forward strand.
GTGGCCTCCTAAGAGCCTTCTCCTCAACAGGACGGCATGCTCAAACTACAGATCCCATGTAGCTTTGTGGTAGTCCAGATAGAGAGTAATGCTGAAAGTATGCTGCCATCCATCCTTATTACGAGAAGATTTTGCCTTGGCAAACGGTGCTATATATTCCATCCGTTATTCTTGCATCCCATCCAGGAATAGTACTAACTTGCCCAGATTGCCAGTTTTCCTATTACCTCCATCACAATCATGTTTATGGTATACAGAGCTCTACAAAGAGAATGTATTCAACAAATGTGTGAAAGTTCAAAACCTAACATTTATAAGAAAAAGAAGAGTGTGATTGTTTAGATAATAATGAGACTAGTGTCCTCTTGTACAGGTGCTGGTCATAAAATTAGAATATCATGACAAAGTTGATTTATTTCAGTAATTCCATTCAAAAAGTGAAACTTGTATATTAGATTCATTCATTACACACAGACTGATGTATTTCAAATGTTTATTTCTTTCAATGTTGATGATTATAACTGACAACTAATGAAAGTCCCAAATTCAGTATCTCGGAAAATTAGAATATCAATTAAGACCAATGCAAAAAAAGGATTTTTAGAAATGTTGGCCAACTGAAAGGTATGAACATGAAAAGTATGAGCATGTACAGCACTCATTATTTAGTTGGGGCTCCTTTGGCCTGGATTACTGCAGCAATGCGGCGTGGCATGGAGTCGATCAGTCTGTGGCACTGCTCAGGTGTTATGAGAGCCCATATTGCTCTGATAGTGGCTTTCAGCTCTTCTGAAATGTTGGGTCTGGCGTATTGCATCTTCCTCTTCACAATACCCCATAGATTTTCTATGGGGTTAAGGTCAGGCGAGTTTGCTGGCCAATCAAGAACAGGGATACCATGGTCCTTAAACCAGGTACCGGTAGCTTTGGCACTGTGTGCAGGTGCCAGGTCCTGTTGGAAAATGAAATCTGCATCTCCATAAAGTTCGTCAGCAGCAGGAAGCATGAAGAAGCTCTAAAACTTCCTGGTAGACGGCTGCGTTGACCTTGGAACTCAGAAAACACAACGGACCAACACCAGCAGATGACATGGCACCCCAAACCATCACTGACTGAAAACTTTACACTGGACCTCACGCAACGTGGATTCTGTGCCTCTCCTCTCTTCCTCCAGACTCTGGGACCTTGATTTCCAAAGGAAATGCAAAATTTACTTTCATCAGAGAACATAACTTTGGACCACTCAGCAGCAGTCCAAAGGCGAGACGCTTCTGACGCTGTCTCTTGTTCAAGAGTGGCTTGACACAAGGAATGCGACAGCTGAAACTCATGTCTTGCATACGTCTGTGCGTGGTGGTTCTTGAAGCACTGACTCCAGCTGCAGTCCACTCTTTGTGAATCTCCCCACATTTTTGAATGGGTTTTGTTTCACAATCCTCTCCAGGGTGCGGTTATCCCTATTGCTTGTACACTTTTTTCTACCACATCTTGTCCTTCCCTTCGCCTCTCTATTAATGTGCTTGGACACAGAGCTCTGTGAACAGCCAGCCTCTTTAGCAATGACCTTTTGTGTCTTGCCCTCCTTGTGCAAGGTGTCAATGGTCGTCTTTTGGACAACTGTCAAGTCAGCAGTTTTCCCCATGATGGTGTAGCCTACAGAACTAGACTGAGAGACCATTTAAAGGCTTTTGCAGGTGTTTTGAGTTAATTAGCTGATTAGAGTGTGGCACCAGGTGTCTTCAATATTGAACCTTTTCACAATATTCTAATTTTCCGAGATATTGAATTTGGGACTTTTATTAGTTGTCAGTTATAATCATAAACATTAAAAGAAATAAACGTTTGAAATACATCAGTCTGTGTGTAATGAATGAATCTAATATACAAGTTTCACGTTTTGAATGGAATTACTGAAATAAATCAACTTTGTCATGATACTCTAATTTTATGACCAGCACCTGTATATTACATCTCCCACCATTATTTATGTCAGTAAAACTGTTGAAAACCCCCAATCACCATATTCATGTATCTCTTCTCTCCTGACTGACAAAACATAGCAAAGATCAAAGTTCCTACTTTTCCCTCATTTTTTTAATCTTCATAGAGTTTTTAACTTTAGATTAAGCATTTGCCCAGTGAGACACCAACCATCCATCTATGAAAACATGAGTTTCCAAGTGATCCATGGAACAGAATATCATCTGTACTGACACCACACCCAGATTAGCATCATCAAATAATAGTCAGCCAAATACAGAAAAATTCCCCAAAATTGGAATGATTTAAAAAAAGGGCATTAGCTAAAATGAACCACATTTAGTAATATGTTATTATATGGCATACATGTTGTAAGCAGATAAAATATAAGTTGTAATGCTTTGGCAAAAACAAAACATCACATTTTGCCGCCCCCCCTTAATCCCCCCCAAAATGTATAGGCTTCAATATGATTTCTAGGATGACATGAATTGAAGTCACACAAAAAAGGAAAGACATGCACATTTCTAATACCATGTCAACTATGACCCCCCAGTTTGTGGCTTTTCCAGCGTGCCTGGTCTGTTATATAAAAAGACAGAGAAAGAGGTCTTAGAACCCTGTTAGGAGGCTGAAATGATTCCCCTAGTATGCTAGACAACAAAGCAATTCTTAACAAAACATAAAAGTATATTTGTAATATTCCAGCAAAATTTGCGGTGCTCTAGCCTTTAAAAAGACAGAAAAAACTTATGCCCGGTACAGTTCTTGTAGGCCAGTAGGTGGCAGCAGAAATATACATAGGCAATGGACTATATACTGTATGATGCCTTTGCCAAAAAAGGCACATTGCTTTAGACATAGGGTCCTTTAAGGGTTACTTAGGACAGATGCAGGATGAATGCAGAGAACACATGCAGCCACTAGAGAGGGTTCAAGTCTGATGTTCTTCTTTTGATATAGGACTGCCTCTGACCACAGAAGTGATTTTAGAGTTTGGCACAGAAGAGAATCTCTGGAGGAATTTAAAGGCCAGGACAAGTTGAGATCAGCGTTGAAGGGTGACATGAGGAAAAGGCAGACTAGGTGGAAAGATCCTTGGCCAACAGACATGAATAAGGGTTCTTAGATGCACAATTTGGCAATTTGTTGTAATTTAATATTCTTTTTAAGGATGATGTTAAATTTTATTCTCATCTTTGGAGCAAGTTGACATGTTCTATCATGGCTTGGATAGTGGGCTCCATCGTTTTGTGCGTTTCTAAATGTCCCAGGCCATGTTGTTTATGAAATGAATGGATAACTTTTTAATTTCTTTCTTGCTTTAAGTAATTTGTTTTCTTGATGTTTTTACTTAATAAGGTTTTAGAGGGTGTTGATATTATTTCTGGTATTATTTTTTACATTCAGCTTTATTTTATCATAAGTAAAAAATATTATGGGAATTTCCCCAGTGCTATTGTATATTCTATGGGCACCAACATTTGTGATGCAGTTGCCATAATATTGCTTTGGAAATTAAATTTTAAATGTGAGTATGAAGAGTGGGGCTGTGAAGTGTTTGATATTTTCCTTCTGAATCTTAACAACAGCAACTCAACATGATGACATCTGTAAAAAGACAAACTATGATAGAAATTGCACAATTACCTATATTAATAACTTAAAACAATAATAACAAAAGCTGAAACATGCACTCACAAAAAATTAAAATACAAAGATTGTGAGTACTGATTCAGAATTCCCTAATAAGAAGTTTGCTTTTAGAAGTTTTTTCTTTGTTTGTTTATCCAAAGATTAGATTATAGACACAATTATTGCATTTTTTATAAAAGTGGGATGAGGATGCCGTCCTGCGATACTGCCATCATTCACATGACAGCAATCAGCATGGTAGTTGTCAACAACATGGAAACATCCATTAAAAAGCAAACAATATGGTGTTGCAGTAAAAAATAATAAAAATAATTTTAAGATTTGGAAAGTTTTATTTTTCACAATACTCACCATCTTTTTTTAATTTTTCTGCTCATTTTGAAATAAATAAATACAGTATATAATTATTTACATGATTTCACCATGGTACACTGTATTTTATGTTTTGGGTTGCAATTGCCACTAATCTTCCTCCAATATCAGGTCAGGTCAGGTTGGGGAACATGCACTGGTACAGCGCATTGCCGCACCCACCACACAACAAAATAGCTCAGGATTCTGGTTGGCAACACCCCAGGCAGACACACGGTCCAGTCCCACCTTCTGAAAATGACCATCTGTCTGACGCAGCCAGGTGTTTTGTGGGCATCCCGTTGGCCTTGTCCAGCCACTCGAGTCCTCAACAATGAGGATCCAATGAGTCAGATCACCCTCACGAGGAGAATTGTGCCACATGGCCATAATGCCGTAATGGACACTCCCTAACAATGCAGGTAATGTGCCTCATTCGGGACTCCAAGAGCAACCGCTCATTTGACACAAAGTCAAACCAGTGGTACCCAAAGATTCTCAGAAGTGACTGAGTACCTCAGGTCTCTGGATAGCATCCATGTCTCGCAACCATATAGCAAAACAGGATGTACCAGGACTCTAAAGATTTGGACTTTTAACCTTTTGCAAAGATATCAGGAGTGCCACACACCCCTTTCCAGTGACCTCATGATACCCCCCCCCCCCCCCCCCCCCCCCATGCTCTTCCAGTCCATCTACTGACTTCATAGGAAGAGTCACCAGAGACATGAATGTCACTGCCGAGGTAAGTAAACCTTTTGACAAGGTCGACAAACTCTACACAGACAGACAGACACACTGCTGGTGGTTGCACAAAGTGGTCATTAAAGACCTGGATCTTGGTTTTTATCCAGGACATTCACAAGCCCAAACATTCAGACTCCTCACTCAGTCTCTTAAGAGCCCCGATCAGAGCCTCTAGTGATTCTGTGAATATCATAACATCGTCAGCAAGTCATGATCGATGAATCTCTCTTCACCAACAGATGCCCCTCAGCTGCTGGACCCCATGACCCTGCCCAACACCAAGTCCATGCAAGCATTGAACAGAATAGGAGCAAGAACATACCCCTGATGAAACCCCAGAATCAACTGGGAAAATCACAGAAGTTCTGCCTCCACTCTGCATAGCACTCACAGTACCAGTGTACAGTCCAGTCATAATATTCAGCAACTATGAGGGGATCTCGCAAAGTCTCCGGATGTCCCACAGGGCAGCATGATCAGTTGAGTTGAACACTTTACGAAAATCAACAAAGGCTGCAAAGCATCCCTGCCGATATTCACATTTGCACTACATGAGAACCCTCTTGGCTAAGATGTGGTCAATAATAGACTTCTTAGACATTAAACCAGACTGCTCCAGTCACAGGTAGGTGAACAGGTGACCATGGATCCTGTTGAGGATGACACTAGCAAGGACCTTACCTGGCACCAAGAGCAGTGTTATCCCCCTGTAGTTGCCATAATCCAGGCAATCACCCTTCCCTTTCCATATAGTGATGACAAGTCCTGTTTTCCAGTCAGTTGTGATGACACTTGTCTCCCAAATGGTAGCAAAGATTGCTTGGAATGCCAGAAGGACAGCCTTACCACCAGCCTAGAGAAATTCACACCAGATACCACAGATCCCTGCAGTCTTGCCTACCTTCAGCTGGTTTACCACTCGTGCAATCTCAGTGAGATTGGGTGGTTCAAACCTAATTGGAGGCTCAGCCTCAAGAACTGTGGACCCCAAGATATCCAACGTCCTAGGTGGAGGATCAGCTTTAAACAACTGTTCAAAGTAGCCAGCCCAGTGGGCCAAGCCTTTGGAACACCAGAAGTTCTTGTGAGGATTGCATAAAATGAGCTACCTGCCTCTACTCTGAAAACAAAGCTTGGGAAGAGTTGTGCAGGAGGCAGTGACAGCAACAGAGTGAGAGAGGAGGCAGTAGAAGAAGACAATGACAGATAGTTGCGGGGTGCTTTACTTGTGCTTTGTAACTGTGGTGTTGTGAGAAACACTTGCCAGGGAATTTTTATCCTAATGAAAGAGAATAAAATCCTCTTATTTAGTGCAGAACTTGCATCCAAGCCTGTGTGTAGGGAGTTTGGGGTGCTGCAGCACCCTCTGGTGGCCACACCATCCACTCATTTTCTAAAACTGCTCTTATACAGTAGGATTAGCGGGGAGCTTTACCCAGCAAACATCAGGCATAAGACAGGAAAAATCCACAGACAGGGCGCCAGCCCATTGTAGGGTGAACACATAAATCCACGCATACATATTAGGGGCCAATTCAGCATCACCAATCCATCTAACTTGCATGTCTTTGGACTGTGGGAGGAAACCCCAGCACTTGAAGGAAAGGTCATGAAACCCATGTGGAGAGATGGAGAACAGGCAAACTGTAAAGGTAGGGAGCAACAGGGACCTGAACACCAGTCTCCTTGTTGCAAGGCAGTAATGCTGCCACTGCACCATCCTACTAAAACATGCATACGCATTATGATTCCATTATCACACAAAGAAGGGCAAACACAATGTTCCCTGGTCAAAAGCGATGTTTTACTTTGGATCACTGGGTCTTATCACCACCACACAGGTATCATTTATACACTTATTTTGCTCATATCATACACTCTCTTTTACCTGTTTGTTTTTAAGTCATATAAAGAATTCACTTTGCTTAATTACACAACTCATAATCAACAAAGTATATTATTTAATCAATACATTTTTGCATTATAATGTCCCTTGTTAGTATACTATATTAGTGTATCAACCTGTTCTGATCTAAATACATTCATTACTTCAAATAGTGGAACGTTCTGTAGATTCAGAAAGCAATTAATTTACCTCATACCAGAATATTAACCTTCTGGTAGTTTTACACTAACTGATCAAATACTAATATAAACAGAAGAACACATACTATAAGTCTAATGAAGTCTAATTAAGTAAAATAAGGAATGAGCAACCTTAGCTGAGGACAAAGTTAATGCCATAACTCAGTTAATTTAACCAGAAATTTCAAATTAAAATAGGTTAATTTCTGTACCTATCCTAAAATGCATACATGAAAGTGTCACAGAATGGTAAGGCAGCAAAACAGTAAATCAAAAGTAGAAATGTGTGGTAGGTAAAGAAAATAAAATGTTACTAATTAAGTATAATGATGGCGATTTACGTAAACAGCCACACTGCTGATCTGCAGAAATAAATTGTTATGTAAACATAATTAAATACTTGCACACTAAGGTAGACATAATGTGTAAATAAAATAGGAACAAGTGCGAGAAATTGCTTGGGACTCTTTACTCTTGCTATGTAATTGCTGTAAAGCAGTACATGGTCCCTAACTCAGATCCTGTCACAAAAACCTCAAAAAGGCATGCAGACCTCCAATTTCAAAAGACAGACCTGCATTTTACTCCACAGGTATGCACCAAATTATTAGACCTCACCACCTTAGTCAGCTCAGCTGCAAAATGAAGAAGAGATGTCTATTCATCTTTAACAAATGCCCAAAAATGAAGCAAAGACATTTAAAATGACACATATCAAAAAGGAAAAAGGGGAAAAATCATAAAAACCTCTGGCCAAATGAAAACAATCAAAGTTTCTTGAATGCTTAAATATTTAATGAAGAAATAAAAAGGAATAGAAAAATTAAACCATGGACAAATAAAGGAGCAATAATGGGTTTTGCCTAAAAGGCAATGCCTAAAAGTAAACAGATTCAATATTCCAAGAGTCCAGCAGCTGTTGCAATGAGTAAAAACATGCACAGTGATAAGTTTGCTTGCCAGGTTGCAAAACAAATCCCTATCTGTGATACGGCTGCATGATGCATTGATGAAATGCATAAAACATTAAAGGTCTGTCAAAAGAATGAGTCTTGCAAAGTGAAAAATTTGAACTGGAGTTGAACAGTCAGAGGATGTGCTCATTTACTTGTATTTGTGAAATTATGCTGTTGTGTTAAAGCCAAGGTTTTTTCCATGGCTTGAATTTATTTTCTGTTTTATTCTTGTTTATGTTATGTTTGGCTATTAGTTTTCACATTTTTCTGTTATTTCTGTTAGTTTTGTTTAATTTGTCAATGATGTACTTATACATTAAATGTGCAGTCACTCAAGGTTCTTTGTGGGTGGCAAGGTTATTATAGTTTTGCCTTCTTATATTAAGTTTTTATTTCTATATTTTTTCTGACCTTACATGGAAATTCAGTTTAGTTTTAGTTTTCCTTCATCATGTATTTTTAGTTTTAGTTTTTATTTTACAAAGACATTTCTATTTTATTTTTACATATATTAGTTTCAGTTTTAGTAATTATGGTACGGTTAAAGAGCTACTATGGAGTTTAGTTTTTGTGTCACAATGAGACAGAAGAGTACACTTAATGGGTTTGGATATAATAAGAGTTTAATGTTAGTGGAAGCTTACTACACTACACGACACAGTTTACTATTTGGTTTTGTTTTTGTCTGATAAAAACAAGCATGATCAAAACCAGATACGGAACATGAACAATTTTACACAATTTTATGATTTTTAAAATATTTTCTATGTCATTTGTGCTGAACAAATATGCTCTGACTGTTGGCTCTTTTTTTCTTTTCCTTTAATTGCCCAGAATGGGCCAATTTGTAATGAAATTTAGGTGAATTTTAAGATGTGAGGGTTTTTTACTCTTAATGTCTACAGCACACAACATTTCCCGCTCCAACGACAAAGTGCTTATAATGAATGCCTTCAATATTGCATTCAAAAATCTCAAATACTGGGCTTTGTTATTTTCTAACAGCCATAATCATCTCTAATTCCATCTCAGGCACAAACAATTTATAGACAGAATTTTGCCACCTGCAGGCCTGGAAAGATATAAAAAATTAGAAAACAGAATCTACTGTGTTGTGACAGGTGTGCCCATGAAAATCACAGGGACTAAGAAAGAACAGGGGTCTTAGGCTTGAATCAGTGTGCAGACCCCACCTAGCTGTATTGAGGGAAACAAAGAAAAACAAGCATGTAGTGTCGAGGTTAGGGGCAGTGAGACTTGAATAGCCCACCATAAGAACAGTAAACCCATAATGAGCAGAGCAACAGCAAGTAATAAGACTATGGACAGGCACAAAATGACAGAGACAGCATTTGAGATTAAGAACAATATATACACTATGTAAACCTGTTTATCCAGAGAAGGATCACAGGAACCTGGAGCCTACCCAAGCAGGTTTGGATACAAGGCAGGAAAAATCCTTGGTATGCAATATGAATGATATGACTGATGTTAAGAACGAATAGAATATGATGATTTCAACTATCTATTTTGAGAGAGAGAGAAACATTGAAAAAATGGGGACAGATATTTTAAAACATAATTCTGCTACTGAATTATTTTCACAGTATCAGGTATTTTGAGCTGTGAATATGAACTAAAAAAGATAAATTAATAAATATAGAATACATACAAAAACATATTAGTATATTTAGCTTTTCATCACTTGGCAGACTCTCTTTGCCTACCTACCTGTAGTTCAGTAGAGACATTGCCAACTCGGGAATTTTACAAGTTTTGTATCTCTTCGTTATTAAATGATGTTTTTAAAGCAAAAGTGATTGGTTAGCAACAATATGCTGATTTTGTATGATGACCTTTAACTTTCTCGTGTACTCAGATATGGGGTTGAATATTTGAGGAGTAAACCGCAAGACAATGATTATATTATGTAAATGAAAGAACCATCAATAACAAATCAAATTAAATTAATAATATATTGAACCATTATTATAAAAGTAAACTTGATTAAATTGGACTCTGCAGCTGCATGAATAAAAAAAAATTGAGTATGTGTTCAGGTAAAGTACCACTTCCGGTTGATGGATTTGGACTAAAAGTTAATACAGATCTACAATTCTGGGGTAACAACCACATGCCAAATTTCATCAATCTATCTAGTTGCGTTTTTGAGTTATCGTGTTTACACACACAGAGAAATAATTCCAAAAAACGGTATTTTCGGACTCGGGAAGGTCTAAAATGTCAAAATTCATCAAAATCTCAAGGACGAATGATGATTACTATATTTTCTCTATACTTTGTATGCGAAGTGGCAGGTGAATTACTGTCAACAAAAAGCAGGAACCTGAGAAATAAACTGAAAAGTTACTCACTCGTGATTTTTCTGTCCATATGGTAAAGATTTTGTTGACCACCACATCCAGTTTCAGGCGTTTGAATTACATCTTGATATACAACAAGTGCAAAGAAAGGCGTCACATAAATCACTTTCTATTCCACATGCTTTACCCACGTATTCAGCTGCTTTGTCACTGGAAATGTTGTCTGAACACCCGGCCACCTTTACCAGCTGCCGTTCACTGGATGAATATGTGCAGGTGGCTCATGGTGGATGACTTTCAGTTTTAGAGTTAAAAGTTATAAGGGTTAAAAACTAACAGCAAGAATATTCATTCAAAAACGAAAACTAAAATTATTTTAGTTAATTATTATTTTACTTCAGTTAGTCTTTGCAGCTACTTTAATAGTTCTGTTTAGTTTTAGTTTTTCATTTTGGTTTTGTTAATTATTTTATTTCAGTTTACAAAAATGTTTTTTTAATAATAGTTTCAGTTTTGATTTTAGTTTTCATTAATTATAATAACCTTTGTGGGTGGAACCTCAAGAGGTGGGCTCACCCTGACATCACTGTTGCTGGGTTCTCTTTTTGGCTTTTTATGTTGGCTAGAACAGAGAACTCAGTAGCAGAACATTGAGTCTGTGAAGGAATTTGTAAGTGTTGTGGTTTTCTTTGAAATTATTTCTCTTTCATAACGTATTGCCCTGTTTTCTGGAACTTGAATCGTGATAGCACGTTAAGACTTACTTGTTTTGGATTGCCTTTTAGGCAAATTCTTTTGATCATGTTTTTTCTTCTTGTTAATAAATTCTTCATTTATAAAATTTGATGTTGCCTTTTGTTCACACACCAGAGGTTTACAGTTTCTCTCTCCCTTGTGAGGCATTCTTGTTAAAGTCTGGAAGTGTCCTTCTATTTTATACTCTTAAAACCAGTTCCTCATTTTAGGCCCGTCTAGGAAATAGCCTATTAGGAACTAGTAGTCACAAAGCACAAAAACTTCAAAAAAAGTTGACCATGGTGAATTTACTGTCAAACCCTGGCTAGTAATGAAGGTAATAAATGAAAATGTTTATTTTCACAAAAAATTCTCTGTCACACTATGAAGCTCCAAGAGACATAAAGGAGCTGCCAGCAAGGCAATCCAAGGCAAACAAAGTCTCAATACAATAATCAAAAAATGAATTTGAAAAACAAAGCACATTTTCAGAAATACAGCAAATACAAATGCATAAGCACAGCAAAAACACACTAATTCACCAACTCCTTAGCACATAATAAACTCCTAAGTTTCAAAATGAACCACCAGGAATTGTTGAAGATCCTCCGGATATATAGGGTGGTTAGCAGTTGCTGGTGGTGATTTGCAGGTGGTTCAGCCCCTTGGCAGACTACCCACAAAACATATAGCATAAAGGCAGCCTATACACAAAGAAACCAAATGAAACTCCCAAACTAATAAAATATATAAGTAATATCAAATCTCTAACAAAATTAAAAATAATTATATAAACAAAATAATCAAACATGAACAAAGAAGACATAAAACAAAGATTTGAATAGGAATTGACCAGAAGAGGAAAATGTTAGCAAACACAAAGTTAAAAAAATGTCAAAGATCAAAATGTACATAAAAAATGTAGTGATTGGATCTATGTGTATAGAAGTTAACTAACACTAAGAATATTGAGAGTTTTTACAAAAAGTATCCACATCTAGTAATGTAAATGATCCTCGGGTGATGTTGCTGATGTAACTGCTGAGGTCACATTATTCTCTCAGAATATTGCAAAAATATAGAAAGATATTTAATAAATTCAGCTTTGCAGAAATATGTTAAATGTAACAACCAATCCAAGAAAACAGAATTCTTGATTTATAAACTCTTATTTGAATAAAATATGTGTATAAAACTTGTTCATATAACTGCTTTAATTTTTTTCATTTTGTATTATTTGGCTAAAGGTCTTAAATTATTCCAGATATCCAACACATGTTGTGTTGAAATTGTAGGATGTTTGGTAATGTGGTTTTAGCAGCTTTTTACTCCACAATAAAAGTAAACTTAGGAGCACAGTAAGATGGCTACCTTTTATTATGAATAGAAAGACTCATTCTGACATTCTTTTCTTTTCTGTTCAATTTCTGGGCTTCTACCTGGTTTTTAATCACGGCATGCCTTTTTGAGCACTCTTTTGTTTTGTTTGAACCCATTATGGTTGTTTTTAGAAGCAGGTGCCCATGCTGACTACAGAGTCAACAAGTGCATATGGCTCTTGTAAATTTACTGACTGCTGCTGTTTAATTCCCTTTTCAGGTTATTGTTTGAGCCAGTTAGAATTTAGCATCAACCACCGTTTCCTTTGTTTGGTTACACTTTCATTTCTTAAATACTAGTGAATCGATGGCATGTTTTTGTGTGCCAGAAACCTTTATCTAGTTTTACATCATGCAACCTGAATCTAATAGCTTGTCAATCATTATTTATCTAATCTTTACTTGCTTAAAAAGAAAAGATTACAACTCTTTTAACCTCTCTTTAGAGATTTTACACTACAGCCCCAGAATCAGTTTCATCACTCTTTGCTGGATTTTCTGAAGTGTTGGTTTATCTTTTTTGTAATAGATTGACTAAAACTTTTCATAAAAATCCAGACGAGACATCATTGTATAGCTTATTTATTCTGCCTAGATTTTCATAGCTACTGCAGAAAATTATTACATTACTAGACAAAAACGTTTTTTCTTGAATGGGAAACAGTAGCTAGAAAATACGTTTTTCAATGTCACCATTCATATACTATTCAGAGACTTTGAAATGGCTGTATGAACAAATCAGTGTGTGTGTCAATGCGTCTATTCTTGCACGTCTTACACTATCTCTTAGAATGTACGTGCATACCCAAAAAGTAAGCATGACTGAAAATAAATTATTTCTTGTAAATATTCATATTTTAAAAAGGAAATCATGAAAGGTGAATTTGCTATGGGTGAGTAAATTTTATATTGTTCATTTAGTTTTTGTTTAGCTGTAATAATAAAATCATTCATAGAACTCTTGAAGCATGCATTACAAATATTTGCCAGACATGGTGAAATAAACATTGATAAAAATGTCATAGCTACAATATTTCTGTTACTTGCCTAAATGCATAATAAAACAAAGATGCTAATTCAGCATAAATGACATTAATAAGATTAGAGTTTCCATTGAATATGCTCTCAGTGAAGTTTCATAAATGCCTTTGAATGTAAAACATGTATAATTTGTGGTAAATGCCCTGACTCAAGTCAGTTGGTAAGCTATTATATGACCTCAGAACATTGAAATTTCTTTTTCACCACTGCAAAAACATTTTCTAGATAGTCCGTTTCTCAAATGTAGTTAATTTCAAAATTACTAAAATAATTTTATATTATGTTCCCTTGCCCCTATTTATAAGTCAGGCAAGCTGATCATGGACTTGGTAAGGAAGGAGATGCAGGCTAACTATCAGAAGTTAATAAACACCATATACAACCTAGTACAGCCCTTCTGAGCTTACATCGACTGTTATTTGGTAGAGAAAGGAGTTTTGCAGCTACATACTGTATATGACCAAGAGAGTTATCTCCATAAGTTAAGAGAACCACTCTGAAATAAAGTTCCTGAATAAGGGAGTGTGTTTATTAAACATCTGGAAGTGCAGCAACGACCAAATTAGACAAGCTTCAGTCCAGATATTGGAGGTGGACTACTTCAAATAACTCAGTTCAGGCACAAAATTATATAAATTTATTATACTCTCTCACGCAGAATTGTCCTAAGTAGTAGTGATAAGGACTGTTTGTCCTTTATTGTACACCTGGCTATAGAAAATCTGGAGTTCATTCAGGTTTTCTGTCTATAAGATGCTGCAGATGTTCTATCAAACGGTTGTGGCGAATGCCCTCTTCTACGCAGTGGTGTGCTGGGGAGGCAGCATAAAAAAGAAGGACGCCTCACGCCTGGACAAACTGGTGAGGAAGGCAGGCTCTATTGTAGGCATGGAGCTGGACAGTTTGACATCTGTGGCAGAGCGACGGGCGCTGAGCAGGCTCCTGTCAATCATGGAGAATCCACTGCATCCACTAAACAGTGTCATCTCCAGACAGAGGAGCAGCTTCAGCGACAGACTGCTGTCACTTTCCTGCTCCACTGACAGACTGAGGAGATCGTTCCTCCCCCACACTATGCGACTCTTCAGTTCCACCCTGGGGGGTAAACGTTAACATTATACAAAGTTATTGTCTGTTTTACCTGCATTTTTATCACTCCTTAATTTAATATTGTTTTTTATCAGTATGCTGCTGCTGGAGTATGTGAATTTCCCCTTGGGATTAATAAAGTATCTATCTATCTATCTATCTATCTATCTATCTATCTATCTATCTATCTATCTATCTATCTATCTATCTATCTATCTATCTATCTATCTATCTATCTATCTATCTATCTATCTATCTATCTATCTATCTATCTATCTATCTATCTATAAGCAAACTATTGTCTATCTGCCCTGCTCTCTCTTTTACCTGGTCCCAGGTTCATACAGCCAGAAGGAGACTTTATGGGGTGTGGTTTCTCCTGGTTCATTTCCAGAGATCTTCTTAGGAAAACCCTTCTTGAGTGGCTTTTCAGAATTCTCCCAGATATGCTTTGGAGGCATGTGAAATTTCTTAATGTTTCTTTTATGGTTTTCAAAATGCTATCTTCTTGAATTACAGAAGCAGGAAAAGTGAACTATGATAACCTTGTCAGACATGCGCAAGTAGGGGGCAACTGCAGCACTATGAAGCAGGCAATATCATCTCAGAGCAAGAAAGGGCACTGTTGGTAGCATCATCTCCTCTTTTACTTGCAGGATTGAATCCTTCTGGTACCTTCTGGTAACACTGACATCACTTAATTGGCCGTTCATAGGAATTCCTGCCTGTGTCTTTTATGGGATAAAAGAAATCCTGCATCAGAAGTTGATGTTCAGTTGGAGTCCACTGGGACAAGTAAGAACCCACATCTGTGTGTGAATTGGTGCCCTAGGAGTAACCTTTTTTCAACCTTGCCTGATAACCTATAAGATCTGTTGTTATTATCATGTTGTTTGCCAACCTTATTTTTTTCTTTATTACAATGGACATATCCTAAGGTACCTCAAAATGTTTTCTGTGGGTGTTGCTTTTCATTATAATCTGTATCTACTAAAACCATTCAAATGGTGCACTCTACAACTTGCGAACAATATGACTGTGGTTCTAGGGCTATTCCTAATTCTTGAATTCAAACAACAGTGCTTCTGTTTAGCTCCTACAGTCAACATTACATCCCTTTTATCATTCCACTATGAATATTTCTATAAAAGTCGAAATGGACTAAATTAGTAAATAATAGCCAGAGATTTTTCTGGGGCCATTAAACTAGGAAATTTAGACATTGCCCTAATAAAACATGAAAAGTCATAAGACTGATCATCAAGGTCTGGAAAATTAACAAGATACGTAATATAAAATAATTGAAGTCTATACCAGAGATCTCAACACTATATGATGGCATAAAAATTTGTTTCATGAGGTCTTTCCAAAAATTTTCAAACACAACCATGTTGCTGCCATGTTGTCATGGGTTACAGATCACAGTGATCAGATACACAAAACTGCAGCGTCAATACCAACAGAAAAAGAAAACTAAACAAAAATTGAACATTGTATGAGTAACACCTACTCTTTGGTACGCCTGGATGCATGTCCCCATGTCCTCAATATTCAAAGAGCCTTTCAAATATGATGCTTATCTCTAGGTTTAATAACAAGAGACACCATACCCTGATCCATTAGCATCACAGAGGTACCACTTTGCTGCTTTCAGACAAAATACTCCATTTTAAGCTTTTACTTGTAAAGAGTACATCTTGATCTCCAATACTATCCTTTGTAATACATAGGAACAACAGACAAAAAAAAGTTAGGGGTACTATAAGCATACTGTAGGTGTTGTTATATATGTCAGGGCCCGGGACAGAACTGTCCTACTGGGCCCCTCCTTAGCCTTAGTCTCAGTGCATTGACCATTAAAAAAAAAGTTTTATTAGCGGAACATTTTCAATAGATTTTTTAGATTTCATGTCAAATGCAAAAGATTATAAGCCCATTATGTTGTAACACTTCAACTTCATTGCAAGACTTTTCAGTGTTTCTTGTTAATGTTAGTTTACTAAAATGATATGCCCAACCACAGTGACTGGTACCATCCAAAAAATATGCAGTGCAACACAAACAATTTGGTGAAAGGTCTGAAGCTTCATTCCATTTATAGCATTAAGTAATTCAAGAGATGTCTATTCCTCTTTTAAAATGGTAATATATTTTTCAGATGATCCAGTTGAAATGCAAAAGTTGTTGTTAAGTCACGAGATATTGTGATGGTGCTGTTACAATACATATCAATTAATCTGTGCACAGACCATACTGGGCCCTCCATAAGCCAAGGGGCTGGGACAAACATTTTCATTTTTCACCACTGTTGGCATCCCTGACCAACAAGTAACATTGCAAATATCAGGTTATACATTATGGGTTAGTAAAAAATCCAGAAATGGCTCTTGCTAGAAGCTGTCAGCATAGGCCTTTTGCAGTCTTAAAATGGAAAAAGCAAACACAGAAAATAGATTAATGAATGGATATTCATATACACATTTGACCTTTCATTTTCTCTTGTCAAATCTTTGAAACAGAAAAAGTAGACTAATTTGACATTCGATACAACATTGTCAGAAGAACTAATTGCACCCTAGTCTCGCACCGCCATACATACAGTATATAATATTTGCAGGATGTCTGAAGGCAACCAAAAGTAAATTTTGCTTAAAGGTGTGGGAACAATTAGATGGCTCACTGTAGTATCACATTTCTAAACTAATCCAATGCCTCATGAATGTGGAGTTCAAAATAGGGGTGGTGATTTTGAACTGCAAAGAGCAATGGCACTCTCATAACCTGTTCCAACAGAGAGCAAGCTTTTGAATGCAGTATGATAAACTGTGTACAGCTGAAAAGTCACAAAACCTGTTAAACATGTAAAAGGGTCTCACGTGTGCAGAGAGCACAATGCATGTTTTAAAAAAAACATATCCTGATGCCGGGGAAAAGCCTTTTTGTAAAATCAAATTATACATTGGCATTCAAAGACATCAATGGACTGGTGGTAAAAGAGAATAATATGCGATGCTAAGTGCTGTGTGTAAGGTTAAAAGAATTAGCAGCTTTGTTTGTGAAAATATGAATTGCAAAATATGCATTCAAAGTAAACAGCGTATCACACCCCATCAAAGGAAGTGAAAAGAACAGCCATTAAGAGTGCCGATAATGAAGAGACATAAGAGATGCAGATTTCAGTACACAAAACACTCAGATTAGTAAATGTGCCTAATGACAGTGAGACAACACCAGCAGAACTATGGATAAAGCTGAAAGCATCCACTTTCTGAGTCCACAGCTAAATGAATAACTAAAGTAAATTATCATTACTGCCTAACTGGAATTGCAAATATGCCATGCCTGAATATAGCTGCAGCACATGTCCATAGACCACAATGCTTATCTAAACTCTATTTGCTGTTGTTATGCCATATAGTGATGCAATAGCCAAAAATGCAAAAATATCCTGGCAGAGAAAGGCACTGTCTTCACACTCATTACAATGTACAAATAATCATTAACCTTTGTTTACCTTGTACTAATGAGATCCTGAACTAATAACTGCAAGTTTAGCTTTTTATTTTCTCTCATTGTCAAGTCTTTTGCTAAGTTTTTTTGTTCTCTCCTGACAACCCCAAATGTTTAAAGTGCATGGGGAGGAGGAAATTATGGGCAGATTTTTTAGTAAGAAACATTGTGGGTGGAGCCTATTCACTGCAGACTTTTTAACAGGTTATCCCCAGGTAGGTATTCCTGTTTGAGAATAACGTCTAGCCCCTGAGAGACTAGCTGAACTCTTACTTCTATCACCCCAGGTAGGAGAGTAATTCAAATCAGATTTACCAAAATATAGGCACAAGATCTGTGGTGGGCTGGCGGTCTGTCCGAGGATTTGTTCCTGCTTTGAACCCTGTGTTGGCTGGTATTGGCTCCGGAAGACCCCCGTGACCCTGTGTTAGGATATATCGGGTTGGATAATGGATGGATGGATAGGCACAAGATCCCAGATCAAAAAAAACTCTATGACAGTCTTTGAAAAATACATTTGAGCTGTTGAATTTCAGGGGTAACAAATCCTGTACCAAACAAATTCTATCCAATATCAGACAATATGTTGTTGCCAAAATGCTTAAACAACCCTAAAGTTCCTTCTAGCTAATCTTGCTGCTTACATGGCAAAATGCCCATTTACTAAAACAGGACTGTACAATGGGCGCAGTGGGTAGCGGTGCTGCCTTGCAGTTAGGAGACCCGGGTTTGCTTCCCAGGTCCTCCCTGCGTGGAGTTTGCATGTTCTCCCCATGTCTGCATGGGTTTCCTCCCACAGTCCAAAGACATGCAGGTTAGGTGCATTGGCGATTTTTTCTCTTGATTTTGTGTGCTTGGTGTGTGGGTGTGTGTGTGTGCACGCCCTGTGGTGGGTTGGCGCCCTGCCCGGGGTTTGTTTCCTGCCTTGCACCCTGTGTTGCCTGGGATTGGCTCCAGCAGACCCCAGTGACCCTCTGGTTGTGATATAGCGGGTTGGATAATGGATGGATGGATGGATGGATTGTACAATGATGAGTCCATGCATGCATTTATGAACCTATGTTCTCTGGATATGCCTTATATCCATCTTTCTTTGTGGTTCTTGTTAACTTTCTTTGTCAGACATTCCAGACCTGTTGTGGACATTGGACAACGTGACACATGGACATACGCTGCACAACCTTGTCTTACATTGGTCAGTTGCTTTTGTTCATCAAATATTCCTGCCTCTTATGGGCTCTGGATGACATTATGCTGGACATCTTATCACATTATTTATAAAGAGTATGGAGAAATAAACGGACAAAAAATAAAGATAAAGGGTTGGGGGAATTCCCCATATAATGTTCATGTGTCCAGGCTGTCAATTGTGACTGATACCGCGGTCAAAAGATGCAAAAATCATACAAGTGACAACCAAAACAATCTCCAATGGGCTTTTATGGATAAGTGGCAGGAAGTAAGGCTGACTGAGGAAATGGGGATGATGTGGATAGTGAGTGATGGAGATGACATCATCGTTGGGAGCCAGAAATGAGGTCATCACAATGGGACCAGAGGTGAAGTCAGTAGTGCAGGACGGAAGCATCACCAGGTGAGAGGGAGATCCAGAAGTGAAGTCTTCTATGGGCATAATGCTGGTGGACTTCTGAAAAGCTTGTTCTCTAATCCTCCGTTTTTCTGGTAAAGAAGGGAGAAAGACATTAGTACTTCGTGCTACATCCCCATTTTTTGTTCTTTCGCGCTTTGTCGAGTCAATGGCTGCCCCCTAATCGTGCGTGTGTGACAAGAGATATAGATATCAAAATGTATGTGTCCACTATCAAATAATTTATTAATGATGTTCATGGATGAATAGTTAGATGAAAAACACCTGCTTACAAGAAGAACATTGTTGTAGTCTTTAACGTTTTAAAATGACACTCAAATGAACCATAGCCCCTCTGGGACAAGATATACTCTTGATAGATTAATACAGTGATTTGGGATTATTTTAGCATCTATTTCTTATTTTTGTACTAATTAGAATTTACTATGGTGGATTTCTTTTTTTATTAATCCGTCCTTTGGATGAGATGTAAAACTGAAGTTTTGAATCTCTGTGGTCATAAAAGATCCCTGGGCATTTTTTGAAAAAAGTAGGGTGCTTCCCAATGTCCTGGCAAAATTGCCCAAGACGACATGTTCATTCTGGCCCCCTAATTATCTCCTGCTCCTCACTGGCTGACTGTCTCTTCCAGCCATTCATAACCTAATACCTAATGTGTGGTGAATGTATGGGCGCAAGAATGGCTGCTATCACATCATGTTGGTGGATGCTACACACCACATTGGTGGTTGAAGTTGTTCCACAGTGTCTACTTAAAGCATTTTGAATAAATTTAAAAAACACTATATAAATGTAAATAATACTTATTATTATAATTATTATTATTATCATTATTAATAATAACTTATTTTATTTATTTTTTTGTTTATGTTTCTGGTCACTATATTATTCATCATCATTTTCTTATTTGTTTTGGTATTGGTGGGTATTACATAATGCTAGAAAGCTGCATGTTAAAACATCATTACCTGGAAGATATTTAAGACGATGACCCTTACCTAAGCCCTCCAAGATTTTGGATCATACGCAAAACGTTTGTGGTATTAGTAAGTAAGTGTTAAAGAGGGCTTTAGGGTTACAACTGTCTTAAGTCTTTGGACTTTGAGTTTTGGTTAACATGCTGGGTTTTGCTACTTTGATTCATTTACTTAACCAGGCTCTTATATATGGGATGTGGTGGTGGGCAGCAAAAATGTACCTTGCCTCAGACAGAATTATTTAACACACTGTGACTGGTTCTGTCTTTTTATAGACAGTAGTACAATTAGTCTAAAATGGGTTGTCTTGTAATTAGGTTGTTGAGTGAAAAGTGAACACTGCCTTTTTACCAGCATATTCTCTCATCAAGCTTGAAGCATGTGCAGAACTGTAGTGGTGGTTTGGGCTTTACTTGGCACTGCACAAATTACATGTTTTACTGTCAGTGTGTTATAGAAGCCTTGTGAGAAAATAGTGCTCAGTCGAACAGAAAAAGAGAAAACAATCAGGAGATGAAAAAAGCAAATAGTATAAGCCCAATGATTTTGTCTTGGAGCAAGCAGGAGGTCAAAATACTGTACAGAGTGTGGGATATGGCTGGCCTTTTATCCCGGCCAATACCCCCAGGCCGCCAGGTGGAGCCCTTCACGCAACATAGAAGTGCCCCAAGTTCCAGCAGGGCATCATGGACAGTGGAGTTTTTCATCACAGCCCTGCTGGATACCAGGGGAACCTCCAGGGGACGATGCAGGAAGGTCCAGAGACTATTATATATAACCCGGAAGTATGTTGTAGTCATAGCGACAGGAAGAATGATGTGCTTCTGGGGTGAAGAAGAAGAGTTTTTATGTGACCCGGAAGTGTTCCTAGTCACGTGGACAGAGAGGGCGAAACACTTCCGGGTCAAGGACTATAAAAGGACTATGGGAAATCCCAGACGTCGAGCTGAGCTGGGTGGTAGGGTGGCTAAGTGTCTGGGAGAGTGGAGGATTGTATATTGATTGATTGATTATTTGTGATTTATATGAGTATTGTGGAGAGGAGGGAGCTTTGTGCACGTTATAGTTAAAATAAACTGAATTATTGGACTTTTACCTGGTGTCTGGAGTCAAGTCAGAGGGTTCAAGAGGACGTCAGCGCCCTCTATCTACCACAAGAGATAGACCGAAAGACACAAGTGAACTGAACGTAGAAACACAAAACTAGACATGAACTTAAAAAAAAGTCTGAATTAGCGTAATCCACCCTAATTTGGGGCATTAATAAGAAATGAAATGATTTGCTTCATGAGGTAGAAGTACACAATAAACAAGAAATATCAGACTTTGTGCTTCAGTTTAATTGTTTAAAGCCTAAATATTCTCGATTGTAATAGAAATTTGTCATTTTCACCTTCTGATTGTAGACTATAGAGAGGAACAGATCCCTAGTAAAGGATCAAAAATCTAAAATAATATATTCAGAATCAGTGATCTTGAAATAGTCTAAAATGATATCCCATGTTTGAAACGAGTCATTTTTAACCTTCTGGGAGTGGCTAGGACCACCATTTAAAATATCCCATATCAAAAACATTATATTAATGATAACCAGCCTTGAAATAGCATAAACCAACACTCCACATGCCTTTATTATTGATGCCCATTCTTTCAAAGTTTTGTGAAAAGGAGTCACTTTGACCCCATGTATCCCATTAAAGGGTGAATCCCTTCGGTCTGTTGATGTGTTCTTTTAATCATTTTATTGAAGACATCTATTTGTTTATTCTTTATCATAAAGGAACAAAAATAGGGGGGGACACCATAAATCTCAATGTCTTGCATAACTAGACATCAAGTCAAGTAGAATGGTATATTGTATGTGTGGGTTTTCTCTTACTGGTGAGTCAGGAGACACCAGACAAAAACAATTAAATTAATTCAAAGTGTTCAGAAGTAATTCATATGAACACAATAATGCTGCAAAAAGGTACTTCACTAATTTGTATAATGTCCATGTAACTAAACACTAATTGTTGTTATCTAATTTAGTGCAAATGCAAAAGCTTGGATAACCAGAAGCTGTATGATATGATCTTTTGTAGGTGGGGCATGTGAGCAGCTATGTCTGAAAATAACTTTGCTGAGGTCATGCAACGATCATCACAACATGATGAAAACCGTATCAAAACAAAATTCAAAATGGAATTGTCCTAAATTGTCCATTCATGTCCTAAAAAAGGAGAGAGAAACCAAAGAGAAAAAATCCTAGCCCAGTGGTTCCCAACCTTTTTTTGGCCATGCCCCACCTAGGCCTCTCTAAAATCATGATGTCCCCCACTGTAACATATACCTTATTCTTATTATTACCTGTTCAAAAAGTGAACTCCTACTCACGTGTAGGAAGCCCATAATGTCATTAATTTGGTCTAAACAAGCTTCCAAAGAACATTGAAACAAAAGAGGGAAGGGATAGTTGAAGTACTGACAAAGAAATCACTAAGAAATTGTTAAAAAAAATAATATAAAATGAAGTAATATGAAAATACAGCAAATACAGTTTTGAAAACATATAACAAGAGACGTGATATTCATAAATATAAAATAACTTTAATGAAAGCTTTTTCTGTAATATTCTGATCATTTTATATTTTTGTTATATTGAAAAATTTTATAATCATTGTTATAATTCATATTATTAGTAAAAACGATTTCTAAGTAGAAAAACCCAAGCCGGTTGTAAAATCATAAATGAAAGGGTTCTTCACCATCCCTTCTATGTTTATATAAATATATAAATGTCTCTGTAAAAAATTGAAATAAAAATTTTTTTTTAAATTTTTTTCTATCATTTTTAACAGTGAATTTCTGTTTTTTCATTTTATAAATTGTTTAACATACCTAAATTCTCAAATTTCCCCCCTAAAAAATCAAATTGCCTCCAGTGGGGCGAATCACTGCCCTAGCCACTCAAACAAATTCCTGGCATACCGAGTTTGCCAGGTAAGAATGGTGGTCTTGATATCACATCTTAGCATAGCATACATGAGTTTGTGCATTACATCAAAACATTGCTTTATCCACTGCACGTCCCATAATGTTATCAATACATAGCATTATAAATACTAAAACAAAAACTTAACAAAACTAATCAAAAACAAAAATACAACACAAAAATATTTTAGATGCTGTGCTAAGTCAGACTGTAAATTCTTTTTGATTTCTGGACAGTTTCAGTTTGTTCCTTAAAAAACTTCCTTCAGTAAAATCAGGATCAAGAGTCTTTGCAGTGTTTTGCACAGAGTACTCATACAGTGTTACTAGTTACTTGTACTGATACACGTCGTATGCTCTTGTCAGATATTTACTTAATTATTAATAAATTGCAACAGTTATTTACTGTATTTTTTTGTTTATTTTTAATTGTCATCTTTCTCTTTAGCAATTTATACCTGCTCTGCTATTCTACTGTGTACTAAACTGTTGTTCAATGTTTCTGCAGCATTTCGACTAGCAATAACTGCTTTTCATTAAACTATAAGATATAATGAAAAATTGAATTGAATATTTAGAACTACATTTTAACAGTAAATTGCAAAAACTTACATTTACATTGTTACACATGCATGTCTTGGAGACAAGTTCAGGGCTTCCACCCCAAACCACAGATTGGTGCTGCATTATGACGCTTGTCTTTTCCTTCCCCCTCTGAAAACCAGTTAAGGGCGAATGACATCTCTTCCAGTTCCGGAGCTTCTGCACCTGCACTTTCTGCCTCATTGCCTTCATAAACAGTACCACCACCATCTTTAACCAGTCTAATGTTAGAGTTATGTCTGTAAAGACACTCCTCACATTACATGTTAATCATGTTTGTTATTTTGTTTTACAATATACAGGGTTTGCCTGAGGGTGCCCTAACACTTTATGTGTGTCCTTGTTTCCTTATACAATATAAATAAGCAAAGTCAAAATTATTTCATTAATTATTTATTTTTAATTGTGTGTATTGAGATAAAGACCTGTTAACAACAAAGTAGAGGGGAAAAAACTGCAGTTAGTATAATTCATCAGAGGGTTCGTGTACAGCAAGCAAAATTACAGAGTTGCTAAATTAGGCTAACTGGATGCCTTCATTAGCACATACATACATAAACAAACAAACTTGTTCTACATCTGGCAAATAAATATGTTTTGACTCTTTCAGGTTGTTTTTCAGATTATTTTTTGATATGGTGTGATGTACTTCTGCAATTAGTTTTCTTACAAATTTCCTCTGATAGCAACAGTCAAAGTTAATCAAATTTAGACTGGAAAGACTATCAAGCATTTACCCCCCACCCCACCCCCCAATTCTCCATTAAATTGAGTTTAGGAGTGGGGTGGGTTTTTTACATCTGATGTAATTTTTTTCTCTTAGGTTGTCTGCTGTATATTACTACAACCCACAAAAACTGACGAATAGTTAAACACATGCAATAAGGCAGAAAATAGGAAGGTCCCCAAATATGTTTTCACTGTGCTATATATCAGGTACTCCAGTAATATGGTATGTAGAAAAGGCGCTATATAGTGCCTGACCCGGCACAGACTTATGCAGAAGCACGTGTAAAACAGTCTTTTTATTTTTCTTCAACTGGAGGGCACGTCTTCCCCGTAATCCCCCCACCCACAACACAGTCCCATAAGCACTTATACAGCACAAACAATACTCTTTTCTCTCCACCTTGGCACCACCACTCCTCCCAGGCAACCTCGTCCTCTTCCTCCCGATTCTGGCTCCTGAGTGGTGGATGCTGGCCCTTTTTATAGCCCACCCGGAAGTGCTCCAGGTGCTTGATCACCTGTGGCTAATTGCACTTCCGGGTGGGGCTGCAGAGATGTCCAGGTAGGTTCCTGGCTCCATGCAGCACCCCCTGGCGGCCACCCCAGCTCCCCACAGGGTTGTGGAGAACTCCATCACCCATGAAACCCTGCGGGAAACTGAGGCACCATCGTCAGCCATGGAGGCTGCCACCAAGCGTCCCAGGGGAGGTAGTGAGATGTCCATAGCTGCTCCCCCGAAACATATGTAGAAGGGGTGTCCTGGCCGGGCATGGGACCTGGCCGCCTGTCACAGGTATTATAACTGCACATTTTGAATTGCTAAAAGCACTTTCTTTCTCATTTACATAAACTATCAGTTGTTATCTCTGTAGCCTTGTGGGTTGTTTCATCTTCTGTTTTTATCTTCTTGCTCTGCAACAGGAACTGTGGTGTTGCCTAATATAGTTAAAGATATGCTGCAAATACATAATTTTGAAAACCTTTTTGTAATTTCTGGTCTACAGATCATAGAATCTGTGAACCTGTTTCTTTTTTTAAGAATTACTCCACTAACATGGCTGCAGGCAATGTAATGTGTTGACATACAGAGCTGCACAGATCAAACTTCCCTAGCATCCCCCAGGAGTGTCCAGACTAATTCAATGATTTATTCTCCCCAGAGTACCCTAATTCTGCCCTTGAGACTTTTTCCAGGATGCTGTATTTTGTGTACCAATGTTCATCTTTTTCATAGGTCTAATATCATCTCGGCTGGCCAAGCATGGTGGTGATGTTTTTGGCAACCCATATTACCAGGTGATTCAACTCATCAGGGGCCTCATGCATAACGCCTTGCGTAGAATTCACACTAAAACATGGCGTACCAGCAAAAGCGGAAATGTACGTATGCACAAAAAAATCCAGATGTATAAATCTGTGCGTTCGCCAACTTCCACGTTCTTCCGCTCCATAAATCCCGGTCAGCGTGCAGCATGCCATGTGCACACGCCTGCCGGCCGCCACAACCCAAACTCCTCCCAGAATTACGCCTCTTTGAATATTTCAGTGTATATGATAAAGCCGTGTCAGGGATGTGGATCTAAAAAAGAAAGGGATACCACACTGGAACAAAAGCACTGTTTTGACACTGGGTGCCGCCACTTTGCAAAGCCGAGCGGAGAACTTGTGTACGCCAAGCATTTAGCTGGCGTGAAAATGTGCGTGACTTTATGGCAAGTTTAGGTTTTATACGTCATGATGTAAGCGCGGAAACGGGCTTACGCAACATTTTTGTGCATGCGCACCGTTTATATATGAGGCCCCAGATCAGTCCAAATAAGCTGTGTAAAACCACCATGTGGGCTTACTACAAAGAGTTGGATTCAGGTATGATTCTAGGCAGGAAACCTGTGGGACATGTTCAAAATCTTGACAATGTTTGCTTTATTTTCTATAAACAGTATCACAAAAAACAGACATAAGAGTTATAAAAAGGTCTGGGGCACCCACCCATATATTGGTATCCTGGCTGCAAAGTTGCAAAATGTATAACAGCACTGATGTGCACAAAAACCGAGTCCAAATCAGAACTGAGGGAATAGGGAAAAGGTGGAGGCTTTTAAAGGGGAAGACAGGAAGTGAGATCAAAGGGGTCGGGCTCATTGGACATCACAGGGCTGGAGCCAGCGAGGTCTTCTTCCATAGGCTCGGACCTGGAAGTGACATCAAGAGGGCCAGGTGGAATCTCCCGTGAATGGTCTGCAGGACCTTACTCAAGCCCTTTAGCTGCCTCCCATGCGCACGTGTGTGACAAAAGCAAATGTCTTCATAAACTAAAAAGCCACAAATCTTGAAAAAAAACATAAATAAATATATATTTTACATATATCTTTGGAGGATGTCTTCTTTTTTTTCAGTTGCTAGAAGATTCTGAAAACATTTACTGCAAAAACATCCTGTGGTTACCCCTACTTTCAGGAAGTTGATTAACTTCCTTGCATGCTTTCATTTTGCTGACATATTAAGATAAAAATAAAGCATTTGAAACTAATGTGGTTTCAAAGTATGTTAGAAATACTTAAAATCTCTCACGCAGAAGTCTTTGAAATCTACAGTAAGCAATCTGCAGTTCCTTACCATTAAATATACATGTGTTTCTCTCATTGGGCAGACTACATTTTAACAGACCTTACTTTAAATAAACTGTTTGAGATGTTTATATTGTGACTGTGTGAAAAAAAGCACAAACACACACAGAAATAGATGGAAATCCAAGAGAATTCCTTTGTAATTGCGAGGCAGCAGGGATATAAAAGAAAAATGGAAGGTTGAATAGCATGCCTGCTCTGGTCATACCTGTAGGCTACCTATGGTCACTGGTTGAAATTAACAACATCTTGAGGTATCTTCAGGAATAAGTACTTTGGAGACCATAATGGGAGGGATCAATAGCTGGTCAGAGCTGGGCTTAAAATTATTCTGGATCAATTTTCTCACAAATGTGGAATACAAACAGAAGCATGTTTTAAAGAAGTATCATATATTTCTATATTTATAGTTCAGTAAAGATAGATAGATAGATAGATAGATAGATAGATAGATAGATAGATAGATAGATAGATAGATAGATAGATAGATAGATAGATAGATAGATAGATAGATAGATAGATAGATAGATAGATAGATAGATAGATAGATAGATAGATAGATAGATAGATAGATAGATTCTGGCTTGGTAATCCCAGTTAGGCATTATGCAAGCATATTGTTGTTGGTTTAAAGGAGGTCCAGTAGAGTTTCCAGACATGCTTATGCTGAAAATTTCATTGGCTGAATGTCCTTAGTGTTTGTGTGTGGAGGGTGGCTGTGTAGCATTGTTCATAAGGCACTCAGTCTTTTAAATTTTTTTTCCTTTGTCTTCAATTTTTTTTGTTATAAATTGATCTATTTGTATGGAATGATTACAATAAAATTAATAAATAAAATTTAAAAAAAAAATTTGTTTCCTTTGCTGCTGCCACCAGGAAGCCCAGAAGGTCCCATACCTGAGCCTGTAGGTTTAATTATCTTATTGTCAGGATTTCATGAAAGAATGCCCTGATATTTTTATTCACTTTTTCAATAATTACTATAATTTTGTTTGTTGTTAATGTCAGGGTCTTATTAGGGAACATTTTCATTTGTGATACTTTCAGTTGATGAGATGTTTATCATTTTTTATGGGTGCCTCCAAGTGGTTGATGGCAGTGGCTCCAATTGCTAGCCACAGGAACCAAAAGCTGTATTAATTATGAAGTCAGATTTGTTAATCTTATACTGCATTAAAAATTCCACCCTTACCCAAAACAGACACCTAATTAGTGAAAATAAACAATTCAATACATTCTCATATTGATTAAAACAATAGGAGTTAAGTAGAAATATTGGCAGCTGCCCAGCAGACTTATTTTAGAATAACTAATGAATTCCTGCCAAAAGCTTTGCAGAGTTTTATGCAAAGAAAATTAGATTATTTATAATTTTATATACTATAAGGTATTGTTTTCCCATTGAGTGGTGCATTTGGATTCTTCCAGTTGTGCAGAATTAGTTGATGCACTAACAGTTTAGATAGATAGATAGATAGATAGATAGATAGATAGATAGATAGATAGATAGATAGATAGATAGATAGATAGATAGATAGATAGATAGATAGATAGATAGATAGATAGATAGATAGATAGATAGATAGATACTTTAGTGTATGAAAATCAAAGTTTATCACAAGATAGCCTAATCTTGTTTGCAATAACTCCAAACTTTGCTATTAGAGGATCTGGGATGATCATAAGTCCAATGCTATTTGATGAATAAGAAAATATAATTGCCATTCAAATTAATTTCATTTTATGGCATTCCCAGAATATATGCCATTACAAGCCCAGAGCTACATGGCATTATATACAATTAGAATCCAATCTCTGATATATCTACATCTATTTTTCTGTGTATATATATATATACAGTGCATCCGGAAAATATTCACAGCGCATCACTTTTTCCACATTTTGTTATGTTACAGCCTTATTCCAAAATGGATTAAATTAATTTTTTTCCTTAGAATTCTACACACAACACCCCATAATGACAATGTGAAAAAAGTTTACTTGAGGTTTTTGCAAATTTATTAAAAATAAAAAAAACTGAGAAATCACATGTACATAAGTATTCACAGCCTTTGCTCAATACTTTGTCGATGCACCTTTGGCACCAATTACAGCCTCAAGTCTTTTTGAATATGATGCCACAAGCTTGGCACACCTATCCTTGGCCAGTTTTGCCCATTCTTCTTTGCAGCACCTCTCAAGCTCCATCAGGTTGGATGGGAAGCGTCAGTGCACAGCCATGTTAAGATCTCTCCAGAGATGTTCAAGCGGATTCAAGTCTGAGCTCTGGGTGGGCCACTCAAGGACATTCACAGAGTTGTCCTAAAGCCACTCCTTTGATATCTTGGCTGTGTGCTTAGGGTCGTTGTTCTGCTGAAAGATGAACCATCACCCCAGTCTGAGGTCAAGAGCACTCTGGAGCAGGTTTTCATCCAGGATGTCTCTGTACATTGCTGCAGTCATCTTTCCCTTTATCCTGACTAGTCTCCCACTCCCTGCCGCTAAAAAACATCCCCACAGCATGATGCTGCCACCACCATGCTTCACTGTAGGGATGGTGCCAGGTTTACTCCAAACATGACGCCTGGCATTCACACCAAAGAGTTCAATCTTTGTCTCATCAGACCAGAGAATTTTCTTTCTCATGGTCTGAGAGTCCTTCAGGTGCCTTTTGGCAAACTCCAGGCGGGCTGCCATGTGCCTTTAACTAAGGAGTAGCTTCCGTCTGGCCACTCTACCATACAGGCCTGATTGGTGGCTTGCTGCAGAGATGGTTGTCCTTCTGGAAGGTTCTCCTCTCTCCACAGAGAACCTCTGGAGCTCTGACAGAGTGACCATCGGGTTCTTGGTCACCTCCCTGACTAAGGCCCTTCTTCCCCAATCACTCAGTTTAGATGGCCGGCCAGCTCTAGGAAGAGTTCTGGTGGTTTCGAACTTCTTCCACTTACAGATGATGGAGCCCACTGTGCTCATTGGGACTTTCAAAGCAGCAAACAATTTTTCTGTAACCTTCCCCAAATTTGTGCCTTGAGACAATCCTGTCTCGGAGGTCTACAGACAATTCCTTTCACTTGATGCTTGGTTTGTTCTCTGACATGAACTGTCAACTGTGGGACCTTATATAGACAGGTGTGTGCCTTTCCAAATCATGTCCAATCAACTGAATTTACCACAGGTGGACTCCAATTAAGCTGCAGAAACATCTCATGGACGATCAGGGGAAACAGGATGCACCTGAGCTCAATTTTGAGCTTCATGGCAAAGGCTGTGAATACTTATGTACATGGGATTTCTCAGTTTTTTTATTTTTAATAAATTTGCAAAAACCTCAAGTAAACTTCTTTCATGTTGTCATTATGGGATGTTGTGTGTAGAATTCTGAGGAAAAAAATTAATTTAATCCATTTTGGAATAAGGCTGTAACATAACAAAATGTGGAAAAAGTGATGCGCTGTGAATACTTTCCGGATGCACTGTGTATATATATATATATATATATATATATATATATATATATATATATATATATATATATATATACTGTATATGTATATATAGTCACACACATGCCAATAGGAGACAGCTTAAGGGCCTTAATAATAATAATTCCATGCCGGATCAGGGGGCGGCAAGGTGCATTAACTGTCTCTCTCAATCCCTTGCAGACCATTTTCGGGAAATCCCACCTGTTTCCGACGCCTCTGATGGCGTCACTTTCCGCTAAAGGCAGCTAAAGGGCTTAAGTAATGGTAATACCACATCCGAACAGGGGGCCGCAGGGTGCGCTGACTGTCTTTCTCAGTTCCCTACAGATGTTTCCCAAGAAATCCTGCCAGATTCTGGCACCTCCAATGACCTCACTTCCGACCACGCCCCCTTCGACGATGTCACTTCCTGTCCAGAGGAGTTACTTCCGGTTCTGGGCCCTTAGATGGTGTCACTGCAGGTCCAGAAGATGTCACTTTTGGTTCCAGCCCCTTCGATGACATCACTTCCTATACAGGCCTTTAAAGCTGCCATCTTACCAGCAATGAATCAGTTCTGTTTTGGACTCAGTCTTGTGAACAACTCTGTTCTTTTGCAGCCAGGGATATTATACAGGTGGCTGCCCCAAACGTTTTCTGGTCTGTGTTTCTATCACTATATATATATATATATATAAAACCTGTGAACCACTACACCTTCAACCTTCACCTTGGTCTTAATTGAGAACTCCTATAGCAAAAATTGGAAGTATGGGCTACCCTGGCAACATAAAAAAGCCTTAGGTCCTTCTCATGGTGAACGGCGGCACAAGCACACACCATGACTGACAGGAAAAAAGCAGTAATGACCTCTGTTGAGCATAGAGCACATTGCACTGGCCAATCAGTTGCACCTCAGTGCAGGCCCAATATACACAAACTGCTGCCTGTGTAAACTGACATCTGCTCAGGTCTTTACAGCAGACAGGTTGTTTTTATTGCAACTGAAAGTCACACACTCCCTGAGAAGCCTTGAGACATCAAGGACACTGCTGCATAGTGAGACATCAGCCTGAATACAAAGCTTTTGAGGAGCTTGCTAACACTGTGGCTCGTCACCATGCCAGACAGTCTCCATGATACAAAGTACATGGCATGAATATAAAGAGTATCTTTCAAAAGAAATTCATGATGGTAAGAAGGAAAGAGAAGTGCATGAACCATCTTTTTTTGAGGACTGGAGTATTTCCTAATTTTAGATAATTTTATACTGGAGAGATGTGTCCACTGTGTCATTTTCAGATGAGTTCTAGTGTGTTTTGCACAAATTAATGAAGAATGAAAATTGTGAATTATGGAATTATATTCCTTAAACTGAAATATTGATAGCAAGGTGTCATACCTGGCATTGCCTAAGGTCTTTGAGCGATGAGTACCATGACATTAATTGATGTAGTATGGAAATGCTACCAATATTCTTCTTATTATTAACCAAAATATTTTCAAGTGTGAGTATTAATGGAAGATTTAGTTACAATTTTTAGATTATTTTTTTACAAAATCCCCCAACATACATATTTTTCTATTTACAAGTTAGGAGCTTTGAAAAAATGAAAATGTTGCCTAATTCCATCAATCATCCACTAAGAATAACTATTTGTGTGACATGAGATTGATTACCTTTGTGGCTGTTTTTTTTCTCCTTTTATCTAGTAGTGTGTGTTTGTTTTTTATACTATAACACTTCTCTTGTTTTACAAGGGCTGAGAGTGCATTGCAACACCCACCACATGCAGAACCACCTGGATTGGGACCTGAGTGCAGCCGGTGACACCTCAGCACCACACTGGAACAGTGTGAGTTTTTTTACGGTGGCTGGTGTTCCAATCCTGACACCAACCCCCAAGTTTTCCCAATAAATTGATGGACCTGCTTTCAGGACTGGATTCAGATTAATGTCATACCCAGGACAGTGCAATTATAGGTTAAGGGCCAATGGTTAATGGAAATAAATAGAACATACTGTATTTAAAAAAGTATGATATTGGTGCACCTTTACTTTAAAATCATATACTGATGTTAAATCTGGTACAAAAAATGATAGTTTCCAGCTAAAAATACAACAAAATAGAAAATAAAAGTTGGTTAACAATTTTCAGATAGAAGGGGAAATTTGGCACACTAAAAAAAGAACATTAAAAAGAAAGAAAACGTCTGACTGGGCAGTCACAGTCACATTGAGGCAACATGCAGACACATTGCTGTTGGTATAAATGAGCTCTAGTAGCATTTTTGACACACTTTTGCAAAATAATTTGTTGTCTGAAAGAGGTTAGATGTACAACATTGTCCATAATAGCACTCAGTTTTGCTTTTATTCTTTCCTTTGTTACTACCTCCAGTGTGTCCAGAATGCATCCCATAACTGAACCTGCACTTTTAATTAATTTGTTGATTCGGTGGGCCTCTCTTGAAGTGATGTTGCCAGCTTAGCAGACCACAGCATAGAAAATTCAGTTGTCCCTGAGCTGTAGAAGATGTGAAGGATGTCATTACCCACATTAAAGGAATGCAGTCTCCTAAGGAAAAAGAGCCTGCTCTGCCTTTTATTATATAGCTTGGTGATTTAAGAACATTTTTGGTCTGTTTTTAACACTAGAATCCCTGAAGCCTATGAAAAAACTCGTAATCCCGGCCCACCTTAAATCCCTTCACACCTCTCCATTAGCGTCTTTTGATTTGTAAATGCGTCAATCAGCACAAGCAGCAAGCAGCCTGCTGTCCCATCCCCTGCCTTGACGGCGAGCAAAATGTTCTCCCAGCTCAAGCCAAAGTCTGGAGTTGTATGGGGTAAATAATACAGTACTGTATATCGTTATTTGGAATACATGCATTTCATGTCTGTTCTGTGTCTACAAAGATTTGGGTAAATTGTAGGATGAAAGGAAATGCGAGAATTGCAAGAAATGCTGAATGCATACCTAAAGCAGAAACCTTTTCCATGTTATACTAGTAATGACGAGAAGTGTATAATGTGTGAAGACTTTAGTCCAAATATCAAATAAACACATGCGCTTTTATTCAAGAATATAACCAAAAAAAAAAAGCATTTGATTTACATGTGGCTGCCAATGAGTTAAAACTCATGCTCAAATGTCAATTGACAGGGGATTTATAAGTGTTCTTGAATGGTACAGAGGTAAAAACTGCTCCCTTATAATCGGAAGGTCACAGGTTTGAAACCTGGCACTCTGAGTTGTGAGCTGTTATTATTTTTACAATATAATAAGCATACATTTGATTTGAGTCTGTAACATCCGGTATAAAATTTGTCTATTTATAAAAATTAATGCTTGTTTTTTTATTATTCAGCTTTATTCTCTCAGTGACATTCACGTGGTTCATCGAACGTGCCTCTTCCTCTCTGAGTTGATGGCATTTGTCTCCATTCTTTTCACAAGAGCAGCGCTGTGTCTGATGCCTGCTCAGAACTATTTTTGTTGTATTGGCAACCAATGATATGATGTCCTGTGACCGCTGTCAGAATGGACAAAGGCAGGACTGTAGCAACAAACAGATTCTTCACAGCACTTCACGGGCTAATAGACTGCTCTGCACCACAACGCAACTCTGCTTGGCACCATAAGTAAAATGGAACTTCCATCTGCAGCTAAAGTCCCCTCAGTACGGGAGCAATTTGCCATTCAAATGTTTAGATCTGACAGCACAGTGCTGACAGTGCATGCGCCCAAAAGGAAGAAGCATTTGATTTCAGTCTGTAACAGCCGTTGTAAAGTTTTGCAACCTGTAAAAGATATAGCTGAAGGGGTAGAACCAGACACACAAATGCTGGTGAATCATGTCTTCTTAGTATCTTGTTGTCACTTGAATTTTTTGTTATTCAGCTTTATTCTTGAATAAAAGCACACTTGTTTTGTTATACCTTTGCGAAAGTATTTATTTTATATTCCAGTAACCACTTGAATGAGATCGAATCCATATCTGCCTCTCTCGCGCACGCATGTCATTATTTGAAAAGGCTATGCCAGATCTTGCCTGTACTCCGCGTTACTGTGCCTGATACTGAAAATGCAAACAGAGCGGAGTACAGTAATTTTTAAAGTAATTATACAGCTAATGAGTATATGGGAAATAAAAAAACAAAGGTTTCATTTTGTAGCAACTGCTAGGGTTTCATGACTTTTAGTTAACATTTTGGATTTCATGAAAAGACCTAATAGATTTTATGTCCATTAGATCACTGTCTGCTTAATGACTAATTTCTTGAAAGATTGTAATAATGAAGTTTCTTTGTCAATGTAAACACCACAATATCCAAAAGAATAAAGTGACCACAATACTGGCCTTGTGCACACTGGATTTGTTCACTTTTTGGATGCAACTCAGTTAGGATGAGAACCTGTACCACTATATTTGAAGATATGGTCGTCCTCTTTAAAGTGTTCACAACATCAATGATTCATTTTACTCAGTTTGCTAGATATTGTTCTATATTAACTAATTTATTAGAAAAATAAATGGTAGTGAAAGAAAGAATGAGGCATTAAATAAAAAAACACTAAAGGTTTCCATGCAAGGTTGCTTGACCCACTGTCCATGACAGAATAAAGAGCTTGACAGTCCGGGACTACTTCAGACTTGAACTGCCATTCCTCTGGTTCAGAAGGATCAACTTGGGCACATCGAGTACCTCCCACACCTTCCATATAATAGTGTACTAGTTAAAGTACACTGCGAGGACACCCACTGTTGGCCAAGAGTACCTAGAAATTCTTCTGAAGAAGCTAGAGATGGTGGTTGGGCTTTGAGAAGGTCTGCTTTGACCAACCCAGTGTGCTAACTTCACAGCTGTCTGAGTTTGTTGGGCTTGTTTTTTTTTTGTTCTTCTAGATCTCTAGTACCCTCACATAGATTGACTGTTATGTGGTGTGTGGCTGTGTTTGTGTACATGTTGCATTTTCCTGTGTTGTTCTTGAAGTTATCAGGATAAATGTCATCAACTCTAAGTGTTTGCCAAAATCAGCCCCTGAAAATGGAAGGATGAAATATAATTAAGCTGGTAATTTGCAGTAAATCTAACTGTAATAGATGTGACAATCTTCATCTAATCATATTTACTGAACTGCTTTAAACTGTGTTAGTTTCCTGGGGATGTTGTGATCATGATGTTCCTTTCATGAAAAACACTGTAATGGCGAAGTGTAAGTCAGGCAGAAATTAAGGCTAAAGCATTAACGATCAGAGACCAGCAACTTTCCCTTGGGTAGTAGCAAAGTTTAAGTTATAAACAAAAGCTTGTTAATACCATAAATAATTCCCTTCATATTTTTATGTTTTCTAAACTAATTTTTTGAGGAGTATTTATTATAAAGAATCTTCAGAATCCCTTTACCATGAAATTCAACAATGTTGCACATCACACAGTCCACAAGATTATGTGCCTAGCAACCAAATCAAAAACTGGGGTGGAGATATAAGAAGATATCACATTTTCCTGTGTTTACTTGATTTGAATGAATGTTTTACCTCATGTTTCTTTTTTCTTTAACTTCATGTTATTTTTTTATTGCTAGTTATTCACACACAGCATAAAACACTATTACTTTTAATGTCACACAGTAGATGCATCACCATTTATAAAAATGACAGTAAATTAGCACTATTTCTTTATAAAAAAGATTGCAAATCCAGTTTTGTAAAGTCAACCAGTTTCATTTTGCTTCAGTATTAAAAATTATGCATTATCAGCTAAGACATTGGATCACTATATCCAGTTCTTAATTGTATACAGAGCAGATTATTTTTTTATTTCCCAAAGTTTCAAAAACTATGGGTTAACTTATACTTTAGGTATCCACTGTGGTTATTGTGTTACCACTTGAATAATACAGACCTTAATTGAAAAACTTTCTAAAAGAGTAGAAGAGCATTGTATAAGATGTGTAAAAAGGATGGACCTGTTACTTCCGGGCACTGTACAAGCAACATACTTTTCTCACTGGTTTTCTTTTTTTTTTCTGAACTTATTTATTAGTTACTAGACTTAAAATTAGAAAAAGAATTGATCTGGCTTGTCACTGAAAGTAGCTTCTAGAAATCATATGGATGTTAAATTTACCGGCGAATTGCAGTGTACACAAACTCAGGTGTTAGCTTGTCATGAATGCACTTCAAATGGGATGCAAACTTGGATGAAGTTGCGAAAAGGACCCGAAGGCTGCCTTATGCCTACAACACCTGAAACAGTAACAGACAGTGAGAAAATGAAAGCGGGATGTGCTGGAGCGAGACTAAAAGCAAGGTGAAAAGGTTTTAGAACATTAGCATCTTTTGTAATAAGAAATGTTCGATTGCTGTCAAATAAGACGGATGCACTGTCTGTTATAATTGTGGACCAAAGAGCATACAACTACAGTGGCATATTGTGCTTCATGGAGAGCTGGGTTAAAATTGATATACCTGACACTGTTTTAATGCTGGATGGATTTCATCTTTTCAAGCATACAGAGAATGCACTAGAATCCCTGAAGCCTATGAAAAAACGCGTTATCCCGGCCCACCTTAAATCCCTTTGCACCTCTCCATTAGCATCTTTTGATTTGTAAATGCGTCAATCAGCACAAGCAGCAAGCAGCCTGCTGTCCCATCCCCTGCCTTGACGGCGAGCAAGATGTTCTCCCAGCTCAAGCCAAACCCTGGAGTTGTGTGGGGTAAATAATACAGTACAGTGGAACCTCGGTTTGCGAGCATAATTCATTCCAGAAACGTGCTCATAGTACAAAGCACTCGTATATCAAAGTGAATTTCCCCATAAGAAATAATGGAAACTCAGATAATTTGTTCCACAACCCAAAACTATTCATATAAAAATGATTAATACCAAATATAAAGTAAAAATACATAAAACAAATTAACTTGCACTTTACCTTTGAAAAGAATCATGGCTGGTGTGAGTGAGTTTCTAAACTCTTGTGGGATTGCACCCAACGGGACGACACGCAGAAGAGCGTCCCAAAGCGATCACAGTCTCTCAGCACTGTAGCAGTTCGCCGTAAAAGTGAATCCGAAGAGATCGTGGACATGCTATAAGCACCTGCTGTCGATGGGTGATACAAGGAACAAGGAACATTATACAGTAAATGCGCAGGGCCCTGCCTGACTGCTGTGTCTGTGTATAGGAGAGCGGCAGATCCCGCTACAATAAATAACCGCACTGTTGTTGTTTCAAGCTGAATAAAGCTGGTGTTGCTAAAGTACTGAGACTCAGCTTCGTGTTTTAGGGTGCAAGACGGGGACTCGCACGTCACAGCACACACGCACACACGCACGCGCGAGCACACACACACGGGCGCGCGCGTGTGCACACACACATACACACACACGCGAGCGAGCGAGCACACACACATACACACACACACTTATTCAAGCATACAGAGAAGCAGTGCAGTGAGGAAAAAAGACAAGAGGGGGACTGTTCATCTATATGAATAAGTAATAGTGTAAAAGGGAGTATATTACAGTTAAACCTATAGTTTGTATTTCAGACAGTTTGAAATTCTGGCTATTGGAATTCATCCATGTTATTTGCATAGGGAGAGAAATATCATCCTTATTAACCCTTAAACTGCCACATACTTGGGAGTTAATGCACCCCTGGATGCCAAATACTTTTTTACTGCACTTTTTAAGGAAATGTTACAATTCACCAAGAAAAAGTGAAATTTTAATGGAACACATATTTTTTTCATGCAAAGAGCATCACAGTTACTGCAACACTGATCATTTTACACACTGACACTGACGATGAACTGTAAAAACTATAAAAAAAAACTACTGCAGCAATCTTATTATATGTACACGTTGCAAATGATGCCATTGAGGAAATTCAGTAAATCACCGAGCCAACTGCGCTTGAACTGACTGCACACAAGCACACAGAGGCCAATGCTGATGCTTGCAGGCTAGTCTAGTGCAGCGGCTGAATCCCAGGGACACTTATGCTGCAGTGCTGCAGGGGGTGTCAGTGGTCATGAGCTGGCTGCTCAAAGAATGTACGGCACCGACTGATCAGCTCCGATGTACTTGTCAGAGGGGGGCACTTTTACATTTTTTTGTGCACTGGGTGGTTCCATTAGGCACCCACTGTTGGGACTGGGGGGTGAGAAGTTAAAAGGCTGTCTGTACTTATTAATGGTATTTGCTATCTTGCAAGGGAGTCACTGCTTTGGAGGATGTCTGTATTTACCTGGCTTGGAAATATTGGTTTCTAATCAGCATATCTATACTATTAATGGTATTTGCTGTATTGCAAAGGAGTCACTGCTTTGAAGTCTGGCCTTGGAGGATGTCTGTATTTACCTGGCTTGGAAATATTGGTTTCTAATCAGCATATCTGTACTTATTAATGTTTGGTAACCATACAGTTTGTTAACTTGTGTTTTCCTTAATTGTTAAACCCAGGCAATTTAGATGTGCCATTGATTAAACTGTTTGTCCAGGACTGACAACAGCAGGGACTGAAGTAAATATAAACTCCTGGGCAGCAGAAGGCAAAAGAACAGTCCACAGGAAACGCTGCCAAGACATTCGGACAGGGCACAGGGGCTCGCAGGCAGACAAGGGTACCTGGCTGGCACGACGTGAGGCACAAGGACGGCAACACTTCCAGGGAGGAAGAGACAGCTTCACAAAGAGACTCCAGATGTGGGTTCAGCGAGAGAGGGAATCTGCATGAAAGGACCCAGCAAAGCTGACAGACGAAAAATGAGGCGTGCCTAGGTCCCAGCAACACAAGGAGCCCAGGGTGAAAGAAAAAGGAAGAACGAAGAGACGCTGACAGGGAGTCAACAGTTTGACACAACTTCTGTAGGGGAACGAGTGTCCGGGGAACAGAGTGCATCCATGGACAGTTGAACGATTAAGTGTTGGGGTAACACAGTGAGCAACTTGGACTCTACACTACTAAAGGTTATATCCTCCAATTCTTGTTTTTACAGACTTTTAGAGTGTGGACTGTGTATTTTCCTTTTAAAAAAAGGAAATTAATTCCTGATATGTTTAGGTTCTGTTATGTTCATTTATCTTTTTTAATGTACCTTATATTGTCTTGTACAATAGAACTTACTGTTGCTTTTTTCTGAAATTACTGTTGTGTCTTTCATTGTGTGTTTACTCACCGCCCAATTTAAAGAAACCTGTGTGCTATTATTGGTAAATTTCAGGAGTTCCCAGTCTCTTAATAAAACTGGGTGGCGTAGTTGGATATTTTAATGGTGTCTAAGTTAGATTACCTATAAGTGTGACCAGACACCTGTTACATACTGGCAAATTGCACTGGGAACCGAATATAACCGGTTGCGGCATTCAATGAATGTAGGTCGCCAAATATACTCGGCTTTGGCGTGTTGGTAAATTGCACTGGGAACCGACTATAGGTGGTTGCGGCAATCAACGAATGCACGTTGCCGAATATACTCAGCTCCAGTGTGCTGACAAATTGCATTGGGAGCCAACTATAGCTGGTTCCGGCGGTTTAAGGGTTAATTTTTATATTCCTCCCTGAAAGGGTTAATGTTTATATTCCTCCCTGAGGACCTAGCAACAGAAATGATTCCTCCTGTCACCAACACTTCAATGATGACTTACTCCGACCCTCCGACTATAGTATGTGGTGACTTCAACCATGTGACTTTGGAACAAACAATGACAAATTTCTATTCAGTTTGTGACCAGTTATACTTGAGGAAATAACAAGCTGGACCTGCTCTATTCAAATGTTAAAGATGCCCCTAAGTGTAATCTACTGGCTTCTTTAGGAAAATCTGACCACAACCTGATTTGTTTTATTCCCAGCAACAAACCTGTTATTAGATAGCAACCTGTTACCAACAGAATAGTGAGGAAGTGGAGCTTGCAGGCTGAAATTACTCTGAATGACTGCTTCCAAATGACAGACTAAGAAATGATGTATGAGTCACATGGGGACAATATTGAGGGACTCTGTCACTGCATTATAGACTGTACCAGTAAACCCCCGATTCTCTAAAGAATCACAAATGCAAGAATGGCAATCAGTTTCTATTCCCTCCGATCTGTGGAGGAATGAAAAATGATGGAGGGTGGAAGCGTCCTGGTAAAGTTTTCATTTAATTAAATAAACATATTTGTACTAAAGCAGTTTCTTTGTATGGGCGCCTTCGTTCATTGTTTTTATCCATACGGGCTCGTTTACAGGTCATAGCCATACGGGCTCGTTTTTGTATTACTAATCGTTGAGCTCTTTCCATTTGGAGCTGTGACTCCTTTGCTTCTGCTGTGTCGGAAGTGCGTTGTGGGCGCCTTCGTTCATTGTATTTATCCATACGGGCTCGTTTTGTATTTCCGTTAGTTGAGCTCTTTCATTGTGGAGCCGTGACATCTTTGCTTCTGGTGTTTCTGAAGCGCGTTGTAGGAGCCTCCATGTATTGTTTTTATCCATGCGGTCTCGTCTTTGTTGTTCTTTGGCTGTGTCGTTAGGTAGAAGTCGTTTACTGTTAGGAATCATAATCCAACTTACTTTTAATACTGAATTACCGTTATGTGATTCAAATATGCCACACTGACTGCTGGCACAGTGGATTAGAGCAAGTTTAGTTTACAGGTTTTGTTGTTTGGGTGCCACCTACTGACTCTGGGAAGCCGCTGGGTTTGACTCTGGGGTGCTGAGGCGCTGTGCGCATGCGCCTCGGTGCGTCCTGCATCCAGCGTCCGTGCATATATTAAACTGTCGTTTAGTAATATAGATTAACTTCTGTGTCGACACAGTGGTACTGAGCATGTGCTAAAGAAAATACTAAGTTAAGGAAGGGAAGCTTACAAAGCTAAAATTGAAAAAAAAAAAACTCACTCAGAGTAACATGAAATATGTCTGGAATGGACTGGGCATAAGTACTGGACTCAAGCAATCCAGGGCTCAGGTGCTAGAAGGGGATGTGGACAAAGCTAATGCCATGAACTAATTTGTAATAGATTTTCCCTCTCACTGCCACCTTCTTCCAATGACCAGTCACCCCATATCATCCCTACTATATCAACAACCCCTACCATATCAACTAGAATGGCTAGTGACAAGTCCACCTCTGACCATAAGTGTGGACTATCCATAACTGAAGTCCAAGTAAGGGCATGTAATATTTCTGGATTTCTTCAGCTCCTTCAGTACCATCCAGCCATCCTTGTTAAAGGGTAAG
This sequence comes from Erpetoichthys calabaricus, assembly GCF_900747795.2. Lineage (NCBI taxonomy): Eukaryota > Metazoa > Chordata > Cladistia > Polypteriformes > Polypteridae > Erpetoichthys > Erpetoichthys calabaricus. The sequence goes on from NC_041397.2 coordinate 114,298,869, forward strand.
CTCAGAGATATGCATATGGATTAGCCTATGGTGTCCTAAATAATGAGCTATCTGAAGTGAGCAACACTGGAGCACCAGAAGGAACAGTCCTAGCTCCTTTTCTCTTTATTATATACACCTCTGATTACAAATATTATACCAGGGCATGTCACCTGCAGAAATTCTCAGATTATTCTGCACGTATGGGGTGGAATTGATAAAATGGATGAGACAGAGTATAGGAGTCAGGTGGAAAAGTTTGTTTCTTGATGCAAAGAAAATTGTCTGCACCTAAACATCAGCAAAACCAAGAAACCGGTTATTGACGTTCACCACACCAAAGAGCTCTATATCCGGTCACTACTCAAGGAGTGGATGTAGAGGTGGTCCACTTCTAAAAGTACTTGGGGGGGTAATGACTGGTTGGATTGGTCTCGGATCACAGAGGAACTATATAAGAAGGGGCAGTGCAGGCTCTTTTTCTTGAAGAGATTGCATTCCTTTAATGTGGGAAGTGGCATCCTTCACATCTTCAATAACTCTGAGATGGCCAGTACAATTTTCTGTGCTGTGGTGTGCTAGGCTGGAAACACTTCAAGAGAGGCCCACTGAATCAACAACTAATTAAAAGAGCCAGCTCAGTTATAGGATAAACACTGGACCCCTGGAAGTTGTAGCAAAGAGGAGAATTAATACAATACTGCGTGACATTATGAACATTGCTTTGCCTCCTCTTTCTGACACACTAACACTAAGAACTTCTAACCAAGAAATTATTCAGCAGATATGTGTCAAGAAACACTATTAAACACAATCTCAATGTGATTGTGACAGCCAAGTCAGAACTTTTCTTTCTTTTTAGGTTTCTTGCTTTATAATCACTCTGGTGTATGTTCAGACCAAAGTGTGTTTTGTACTGTATATTTATTTATTTACTTATCTACCTGTTTACATATTTATTTATTTAAAGAGCTTCTATAAAGAGCCAAATTCCCTCCTTGAGACAAATAAAGTTCTATCTACCCATGTATCTAAATGTGCTCTGCTGTTTAAAGAAACATTCGCTATGACTTTAGTTACATCTCTTCAGGCTGAAAAAGTGCATTCCAACCTAAAAATGAGACATGTTAAGAAATATGTGTACTGTAATTGACAGCCAAAGAGCATTCTTTAAAGGCCACAGGGAGATAATGATAAGTTAAGTCAAGCAAGCAGAGAGCAATTACCAAAAACACAAACATTCATCTGTAGAACTGTGAGGAAAATGCAGGATTTCTATATTGTGTTTAAAATACTGTATATGTGTTGTAATAGATATACTGATGTCACAACCTGGATGGTCCTCCACTCCTTATCTTGCCAGGAGGCCACTATAAATGAGTGACCAGGAGGCTGGCATGAAGGGGCACGGTGACAGCTGATATACTGGGACTGGCAGGCCAATAGCAATAGATGGAAATCCTTTACCCAGCTGGGAGTCCAGAATAATGGATGGATGACCAGACTGGAGAGTCATCCCGACAGTTTTCAGTGGATCAGGCATTACAAATATAGATAAACTGTTTGGTGTGAGCTTGGTGCTGTCAGGGTCATGTGGTTGACATTGTTCTCACTTTTGTGTTCATAGATAACTGGCCTGCATGAGATTGACTCCAGATCTGTCTTTCTTATATGTCCTGTTTAAATGTGATAGGGCAGAAAGAGTTCTGACATACTATATAGAAAGACTGTTCATTAGGGTTATGACAGTGAAGGAGGGAAATCTGATCTGCACATGGGGCACAACTGCAGCACTTGGGTTTGCCCAAATTAAAGACATTTACTTTTCAGCTTGTTCTCTGTCTTATTACTTGACATGTTGTTTATAGAGGTGTAAGATGGAGATCTTAAATGTTATTGAAGACTTTATTGGTGTTAGAGGAAGCAGACTTGCATACGCAAACTAGAAGCAGAAGGTGCATATAATAAGATAATAAATAAGATCAATAAATAATGATAATAATAAAGTTGTAGATAATAATTTTAAAAGCAGGTCAGAGCAGACATCTGCAGTGTACAAGATGTGGTTGTAGTTGAGGTACATTTTCAGACAGACAGCCTAAGCTCCAGATTGACTAGTGCCAATCCACAGACCATGTCACTGTAAACTATATTAAATGAATCTCCATTTAGCAGTACATTATAGTGAGAGCATACTGACAAAAATTCCAATAGGCAGTAAGATCAAGCAGAAAGTCATTAGAGGAAATGTACAGTGAAAGGATCGCAGCAGAGGTTTAGGCTTGGATTTACTGATAACACTTCAAAAACAAAAGGTGCAGTGTTTCCTAAGGAAACTTCAAGAAACACTCGGCCTGTTTATTGCAGATGCTTTTGTTCTCCTCTGTTAGTGTTAATTACATTATCTTTAATACTTCTTCACCATGTGCAATTAAGAGCACCTACAAATTTAGAGCAAAAGCTATAGATTGTCACCAGAGCAGATGTACCGGTTGTTGTGTGCCCAGTAAAAGGTCTTTCCGGAGGCAAAGTTAGAAGGTGGGTTAAAGTTGAGAATATTAGCACTATTCTGAATGCAGCCTCTACCAGAAGAAGCCTAGACAACTTGCAACATCACTGCTGTCAAAAGCAAGAACAGGAGCATACAAATAAAAATTCTATATTAGTGGGATAGTTTAGGTGTAAATGCACTATAAAGAGAGCTTCCTTAAACTCACTGAAGACAAAAATGTACACACTAGCCAGGTCAGCCAGTACAGCAGCCTGCATGCCATATGTCACATTGAAAGTGTGATTATTAATTCTATTCAGTACATACACTATTTTGTTAAACATGACAGGTTTCTACCAGTTCAAAGGATGGAGTGCACCTGTTGCCACAGAAAATAAAAGCACTTTGATCCATCATGGGGTAACAGGCAGCAGGAGAGAAGTCAAACCTATTATTAGTCATTTAAATTACCAAAACTACTAAAATAATTAACCTATACTTCATATTTCCATCTACAGCATTCTGCATGTTCCACTTTGCTGTGGGAGAGCTGATAAAGTGCCTCTAGGCATGCAGTGGAGTCATCAGTAGCCCAGAGGCATCATCAGTAGCAGAAGGAAAACAAAAGTTCAGCTGTTACAAGAAAGATTCTGGGTTTAATTGTCTTCCACATCTGTCTGCCAGTAGCAAAGCAACGAGCAGCAAGGCATACAGTGTAGCATCCAGCAAACAGGAGCACTTATTGATCAGCTGGGGCTAGCTACCTGCAGTGTTTACTGCAGGGGACATCTACTTACTGCCAGTAAGGAAGCAGCAAACTGACTGCAAGCAAACACCCTAGAAGCATCCCATCTCTTCTTATCTAAAGAGCACTGTCTAGGAGCTGGGCACACCACAGTACACATGGTTTAAACAGAAGTATTGTGATTATTTGACAGTCAGGGAGTGAGCAGAGGAGCCTGGATAAGAAAGACCACCGGGAGGAAGACTGGAGTCAGAGGAACCAAAATTCGAACTGCTCATCCTGCATGATGTCTCTGTGTCTCTCTCATCTTGGCACTTGTTACAGTAAGATATGTATGTTGGATGCTCCTGATTATAAGGCAGGAACTTCATGTCATAATACACTTCATTGAACAGATGGGATTAAAATTTAGCCCTAGGAAATGCAAATCACTATTTGAGAAGGTGGACTTCAATAGTCAACCATGAAATTGTTGCTACTAACCTTGATAATATTGTTTTAATGGAGGATTTTCAAGATATAAAGCTACCACTGAATTGTGTGCATTTCTGTGGTTGGTTTTGTGCTGCAGGAAGTTTACGCAAATCTTATACTAGCATTTCCTGCACTTTATAGCACCTCACAATGGCAAATTTTATAACAGAGCATGAGATGGTTCTTGAACATTTCTAGAATATTGTAATACAGGGCTTTTTCCTTATTTTACTGCTGGTGGAGTACCTGTTTGCCCTTGTATATAGACAACTAGTCTAAACTGCAAGTGTCTGAAAACATATTTAACACAATTTCCAAAAGCTATGTTGCAGTAATAATCCATTTTATGTTTGCTATAAACTTAACCCTGCAGGAAGGTATCTGTTTTAAAGATGAAGGCAAATATGAGGTCCTGGATTTTTGGGTGATGTGAAGGCTTAGACAGATCCCATAGGAGAAGACTGTGTCTGGTAGCTTCAGCTGTGCTGAGATTGCTGTTGTCTCAGTAAACCTTATCCATGAAGGCATTAAGCAGGAGGAGAAACATGATAATCACTGTTTCAACACCATATACATTTTCGAAGGGCAACTTGGGCTAGTGCTGGCGTTGGAATGTGTTATCTGATCCTGCTCAGAACCTCAATAATGTTTCTGTGTAAGGTGCTACAGTTCTAGGACAATTATTTGTCCATTTAAATGCCATGGCTTTTGCAGCATTTAGTTATTCTTATTTGACTACTTAGACAAGACTAATATGGTATACTTTATTTCAAGTAAAGTGTTAGCAGTTTCTGTAACAAAAATGACATAATTTACAGCCTAGATTAGGTTTTGGAAAAACAGAGACTAGAGCACTCTTTATTCTATCCAACAATTCGTCTGTTGTTTAGTAATGGCATTGGCTTAACATGCTAAAAACTATTTTCCCATTGAAAATCTACCCAAAATATTTTTCTTGTTGTGTGATGTCTTGATATTTTGGACTTTAGAGAAGTATAGAAGGGTAAGGGAGTTCACCTTCCAGTTCTTGTTTTCCCCCTGGATGTTTAGATACACAAAAGCAACATATAACATGCAGCAAGGCAGGAGCACTAGCACCAACACCTTTAAACACTAGTAAATGTGATTTCATATCTTTCTGAAAGTTGAATCAATATAAATATTTAGATATGCTGCTATTTGATCCAAGGCAGTATTTTAGAATGTTACATCATTATCACGTTCACTTACAGGAACAATGGATGTTAGATAAGTGTTCAGGCACTTTATTTTATGACACAACGACAGTCTGTTTATTGTTAATTTATAGTCAACAGAAAATTGTCCACTGAATTTGCTCACTAGATATTACCTATTCTGACGTGATTAGTAATAGTGGGCATGGTTTGACCTACTAACTAGTTATTGTTTGCTTCCTTTCTGCAGTACTTTATATATTTTAGATAAACTGGAAGCAGTTATTTATCTTTTAGGATAAATGGGCTTCAATTACTAAATGTCTGGTATTTGTAAAATGCTATTTTTCTAGGCATTTCTCGTATTATAATCACTGGGAGGAAAAGCCATGTAACGTGCAATTGCTCTGTTTGTGTTTATCTTCCCTTTCATTTTAAAATACAAAATAATCTCAGCCAGTGTACTTTAATACAGTTCTGCTTAAAGTTCCATCTCATTCTCAATATCTAAAATTTCATAGTTTTAGAACTCTGTCGCATGGCTGTCTTTCACAATGAACAATTTTCTTCACATAATCTGAATTTAGACTTTTTGTGGATTAACTAGCTTCCTTATAAAAAAATATAATATCACTCTGTCTGTTGTCTAAGACAGTATGTTTTACAGCATGTATTTTGAATGAAACATTTATTTTGAGAAATTTGTTCATCTATCAGATACCACCATTTCCCAGTTCAATATAATAAAAATACTGCAGGTACATTATAAATATTTGCACTTTCAGCTGGCAGTGTTAGAGGGTGCACACCAACATTATACTGGAAATAGACTGCTAAGTTTTGCAGTTAAATAGGCTTTAAAGGTTAAAACTAAAAATCAAACGCACAAAATAATGTATGGCTGTGACGTTTTCTTTTTCGATTTTGGTCCAACAGTATGCACTTTTCGACATTTGATATTCGTCGGGACTTTTATTTTGAAAAAGAAAAAAAAACACGAGCGACTCTGGCTGCTTATCTCCTCCTCTTTGTTGCTGGCAGATCTGAGAGGGTTCACTGTTGTTAAGTGCGTCATTCCGCCGATCCCTGCGGATTGTTTGTTGCCAGCTGGATTGGAGTTTCGTTCCTTTATGTAGGGATTGATCTTGAATACAATACACTGGGTAATCTTGTTCTGTCCGTCCAGGCGACATCTAAGGAGTATCTTTTGAAAGGAGTTCATCGTCAAAATGGTGAAGCCTACATTTAACTCGTCTCTTGGGCAAAAGGAACCAAAAAAGGAAGAGGAGAACATCGAGGCGCTTATCGTTCCTGTTGAAAAGGTGAGAGTTAGTTGTGCGTGCGGATTTTGACGAATGTTGATTTTTAATGAACTCCGCAGCAGTGGGATGTGCAGTCTGTTTTCTTTGCAAGCAGGGTAATCAGATATGTTGTTTTAATCGGGATTAAACGTGAGTGGAAGATTTCGCAGTGTTGCACAATAACCGTGTTCTAAAGAGGCCGTGTCGACTGTTGTAACATACTGCACCTGGGATCGCATTAAACAACGTGTAAGCGTGCACAGTTTTTTCTTGCGCCTTAGTTGGTAAACGTTTAAAAACAATAAAGAGAGAGGTGAACACTAACGTTTTGTATCATCATCATCATCATCATCATGGCTGACTTCTTGCAACGCTGGCTTATTTTTACAATTCGTGTTTCCTTTTATCTGCAGGAGTAATATGATACGGCTATGGGGAAGCGACTGCGCCTGTTCTGCTTATTCTTTGTTGTTTTATCAAAATTATTGTGATGAGGTAACCACTTGCTTAATTATTAACACAAACTCGCTGTTCTTTGCACATATTCGAGCTGTAGTCGGATTTTCCATTTGTCCATTATTTAATCATTAATTGAATTTAGAGATGAAGCACTATTGTGTGCAGGCTTGGCCAGACCGCCAACAAATAGTCGAGTTGACAGTTTTTGTTTCTCATTTGTCTCCACCAAGCTTAAGCTTGCCTTTCAGTTTGTATCCTTGGCACCGTTTCTGGTCTCCTTACCCAAAAAGACTGATTTCACGCTTTCCCCGTTCAGGCAGCAAACTACTAAATTTCAGTGGCTTTTTGGGAACGCATTTATATTATTTTGGCATCCTTATTCCATTGTAAATTGTCTGAATCGTGAAATAAGTCGAGCGAAGTGCATTGCAAGTTTCTCAACTGCAAGTCTTACATTTCTTTGCCGTTCCATGAACTGCACAATGGAAGAGTGTTAATGTTTAATGTCAGAAGCTTCCATCCAGATCTCATGTTAGAGAGAGAGAGCACAAATTTGTGGGTTGCCAGTACCTTCTGCACAGCCAAGACTCTATTCCTGCTTTTGTCTCGAAAGGAATTGATTGGGTACTGCATAATTTGTAAGAAATGGGTCGATATTATGGGACACTCTTGCTGCACTGTTAGATTATCATTTGATTTTGGTGTATGATAGATTATTGTCAGTTGTGAGAAAAGTTCAACTTGTCCCTAACGGGTTTGATGACAGTCAAAGGCAGTCAGTGTGACGTAGTGGTTAACACTTGGGACTTTTTAGACTGGAGTTGTTGGTTTCAGATCCAGCTAATGACAATGTGAGCATGAGCAAATCCCTTCACAGGCTTGTGTTCCAAAAAATATGTATCCAGTTATACCTCAAATGTCAGCTGCATTGAATAAATGTCTGCCAAATAATAACTAATATTTATAACAGAAGAGGGCCAGACCATTAACACAGGTTTAGAAGCCTAAAATACTAACAAGAATGTAAAAATGTAAAAGTCCTGGCAAGTCCATGCAGGTATTTTTGTGAAATCCATTAGACAAATATGTTGATGAACAAAAAAGTGTTTATACTTAACATCTTCAATAGAGTAGGAGCGCTTAAATAAAGTATTATTGCTACAAAATCTGCTCCCTTTAAGTCAGCATTTCGAAAGCTGAAGCTACCCGTACCTGTTTTTATTTTTGATACCTACATTTATATTTTCACTAGGCAAGCACAGAAATCTATAATTAAATTATAACTAGTGGAAAGTGATTTTTCTTTTTCTAGTTATTTTTTTAGGAAACTCAGTTAGAGACCTGTAAAGCAATTTTGACTAGTTAAAATTTAAGCTACAGCTAATTTTAATAATAAAGGTTAATCTATTTGAAGCAAAATGTTTAAAAACCCAGAATTTGACTTTTTAATAGATCTATTATAACTTTTCACTTGTTGAGACTTATTTTTCATGCTAGTCCTTTCATTGTACTCTCTGTTTAAATGTGTGGAATAAACAAATGTCCAATGCAGTAAAAGCTGTTGAAGAACCATAATAAGAGATGATCAGCCCTGTGAAAAATTGCCATTGTTGTCCATTCAGGGATAGAAAAGCACTTTGTCCCCAGGGGAAGATTGGCTTTTTACAGATGTTCAGTAAATAATTTTTTTGTATATTTATTATGACAAACAACAAACTCCTCCCAAATACACACCAGAATAACAAAAAAGAAGAAGAAAACTAAAACAAAACTCCTGACTTGGCAGTCACAGTGAGACACTATACTATGCAGAGTATTGGTGTTGGCATAAGGGAGCCCAAGTAGCATTTCTTGACATGCTTCTGCTGAATAATTGGTTGTTTGAAAGAACTCTGTAGGAGTGTTTACAGCCACCTCAATAACCCAGTTCTTCACAGAAACCTAGTTTCTAAAAGGCCATGTAAACCTTTATTTAAACCTTTATTTTGTGAATTTCCCATTGGGATTAATAAAGTGTGTGTGTGTGTGTGTGTGTGTGTGTGTGTGTGTGTGTGTGTGTGTGTGTGTGTGTGTGTGTCTGTCTGTCTGTCTGTCTGTCTGTCTGTCTGTCTGTCTGTCTATCTATCTATCTATCTATCTATCTATCTATCTATCTATCTATCTATCTATCTATCTATCTATCTATCTATCTATCTATGAGAAACTGGGTTATTGGCCTCTGGGGAACCTGGTTAATACAGTTAGATATCTCCATGAATAACCAAATTATATGGCTATGTTCAACAACCATGGGTAGAAGCATCCTCAAAATACATTTCTGGAGGAAAATGTTTCGGCAATTGAGTTATTCCATTTCCTGTCTGAAATAATCTTTTTCAGTATTTAAGTTGCTAAATTTATCTTAATGAGCTGAACATACACCACTAAACTCAAAAACGCAATCTGAAGAGCACTAGGGTAGCACATTAAAAGTAATGTGTGTTACGTAGTCTGATTGTTTTTTAAAATATTGAGCACTAGGGTGTTGTACCGTGTTAGCCATTATGAATGTAGAGAAAAGCCAAGCAAAATGACACCTTTTATTGGCTAACTAGAAAGATTACAATATGCAAGCTTTCGAGGCAACTCAGGCCCCTTCTTCTCCTTCTCAGGCCCCTTCTTGACATCTTGCCTGAAGAAGGGGCCTGAGTTGCCTCGAAAGCTTGCATATTGTAATCTTTCTAGTTAGCCAATAAAAGGTGTCATTTTGCTTGGCTTTTCTCTAAAATATTGAGAAAACTAATGCAGTACTTGGCTCATTGAAGTAAAAATACCTGAATTCTTATTATCCTAGCAGCACTGGGTGTAAGGCAAAGAGCGCATTTAATGGGTCCTTTGCAGAGTTTAAAAACACAGCCAAGTAGAAACAATTGTGCTGTGTGCACTCCAGTAGCAGAAACCTATTAATAAAGCATCAGTATGACTAAGCATATTTATTAAACACAAGAAAATGATCACAGGTATCATGTTTATTTTCAGATTCACAGTGGTCAATAATGATACTTAACTCTTTTGCATAGTGTAATGATGTCAGAGTGTTCTGATAAAGGAGAATGCCAGAAAATTACTTTCCCATGTAAATGTGGATTTTTTGGGGAAGAAAAAAAAAAACCCAACAGGTTTCTGCCTTAACTTGGTTATGTGTGTAAATGTAAACACATTCATTGTTAGTGTGTCAGAGAGAGGATGTGTAGCGTTTTTCATGATGGTGCTCAGTTTTGTTTTTGATCTTTCCTTCAGTACTACTTCCAGGACGTCACGTATCCCATAACTAAACCTGTCTTTTTATGCCTTTTTAATTTAATCAGCTTGTTGATTCGGCATGCCTGTCTTGAAGCAATGTTACTGGCCCAGCACACCATAGTGTATAAAATTGTACTGGTGTAGAATATGTAAAGGATGTCACTATCCATATTAAAGGAGCACAGTCTACTAAGAAAAAAGAGCCTGCTCTGACCTTTCTTCTTAGTTCCTCTATGTTATACAAGACCTGTCATTGATGTGAAACTCCCAAGTATTTGTAGTGGTGCACCACCTCAGCTCTTCAGTATGGTGAAAGTCAATAACCAGTTCCTTGGTTTGCTGATTTTTTTGATCTGACACTTTTTCCATCCTCCGGGGGAAATTGCCTTTCTGCATGACATTTGGAGGTCTTGAGTTACAAACAGTTTTTCCACACCAAGAAACCAAAGTTCTACACCTAACTCCTATAACCTGTCTCATCTCACATATCACTACACCCCATTAAGTGCAAAACCATCTGAGATTTTCTGCAAGTGACCTGACCTGGTGTTTTGTTTTATAGTTTGAGGTGTACAGCATGAAGAGAAATGAGACAGGACTGTTTCTTGTAGTTCTCCAAGGTTGCTCACATTCATATTCGAGACACTCTCCTTCAGTTTCACAAACTGCTGTCTGCCAGAGAGAGTCCATTATCCAGGACACTATAGGTTCATCCACCCGCCTATCTGTGAGGCAAACCTTTAACAGGATTGGCTGGATGGTATGGAAAAGCACTGAAGAAATAAAAAAGCGTAATCCTAACAGTGTTGCTAGTTTTGGCCTGGTAGGGGTAAACCTAAAACATTTTGGCCTGGTAGCGGTAAACCCAAAACAACAAAAGCAGAAATAAACTGCTCTTCTGCAGAGTTTTGGGCAGATACTATATCATAATAGATTACCTGATCCCAAAATTTGTCGCACTCTGCAAGGACTGACTGGTCTTGAAGTTGTCTGGGTGATCTAGACAGACCTAAACCATGGGAACAGATGACTGCATGTCCAGTCTCAAAATGAGGAAGCAAGAAGGTTTACTTGTCAAATTTCCCAACTCCACACATATTTCTGTTTTTGGGGAAGAACAAAGCTTACATCATATAGGCAGCAGAATGTCTGCCATAGTGGCAGGCATAACAAAACAATTACTTCAGGAGTAGCAAAAATTGCCTTTGTTTATTTAGAAGTGTTTTCAAATAAAGTGTTTTTTTTTTTTGTTTTTTTTTTAACCTTCTGAACCTTTTTTTTTTTTTTAAATCTTAACTGTCTTAAGGAAAAGTATTGACCTGTGGGTTTCATTCTTCATTACTAGACTGTTGTGCCTTAGATTAATTATGTAAGTAGTACTAGGGTGTTGTACCGTGTTAGCCATTATGAATGTAGAGAAAAGCCAAGCAAAATGACACCTTTTATTGGCTAACTAAAAAGATTACAATATGCAAGCTTTCGAGGCAACTCAGGCCCCTTCTTCTTGCCTGAAGAAGGGGCCTGAGTTGCCTCGAAAGCTTGCATATTGTAATCTTTTTAGTTAGCCAATAAAAGGTGTCATTTTGCTTGGCTTTTCTCTACATTAATTATGTAAGTAATTTTATTCTGTCGCTCAGTTTGCTACCTTTAGATAGATAGATAGATAGATACTTTATTAATCCCAGGGGGAAATTCACATAGACTTTTCCTTTTAAAACTGGGCTGTAGCCCCATGGAAACATAATGGTTAACCTTATGCATTTGTTAGTTTTGTGTTTTTGGTATTCAGTTTATATATGTGTGTGTATGTTTGTGTGTGTGTGTATGTATATATGTATATTGTGAGATTTTTGAGACTCTGATAACCCCTCAACTGTGTTGTGTACACTCTGTTAATGCAGGAATGGACTGGTTGTCTGCTGCTGGTATAACCACAAGTTCACAGGCTCCTCGGGTAACACGTCTGTCGTCCGCTGGTTGATGCAGGAAGCATTTAAAACTGGCCGCTGATCTGGCCGTGTGCTCACTTTCTGTCTAATCTCTTGGTGCAGGAAGGCTATCTGTTCTTTTAATCTGGAAAGGGAGCAAATGCAGGATGATGTCATCATCCCTGTTCGCATGCTGTGTGTGTTTTGAGTGACCGCTTCCATTTGAATAAATGCTTTGAGAATATTCCTGTCTTCAAAAAAATAAAGCTGATTTTTGGGAACCTGTACTCACCTTCTTCTGTTTTGCAAGTCTGTGACCCACACATCACATATATATAAATTGAGAGAGTTTTGTTTATTTGCATTCATTTATTCCTTCAGTCAGTGTATGCTTATCGTTTCCTAAGTGCCTGTGTGTACAAGACAGATAAATGTCTTTGCAGTGGGTACAGATGATTCTGTAAGTCTTCTGGTGATATTTGTAACTGTTTGCCAAATAGCTCCAAGATGATATTCCCAAAGGGCAAATTGGTTTTAGTAAATGTTCTTTTGTTGTGCAGTAAAATTGTCAATATATTGTATGAGGTTATCCTAGGAATAGAAAGTTAGTATTGTTTTAATCTAAAAATGTTTTAGGCATCCTTGAAATATCTAATATAAAGTTTGTCTGTGTTAGAATTGCCGCAGTCAACCAGTCATAATTTTATTTTTACAGAAGTGGCTACAAAAAGTTTTCCCTTAGAAAGGATTCAATAAAAACTGTAGGTAATTTTAAACGTAATAATTAATTTGAAGCATGTTATTAATTAATTACTATGAAGGATGTTTTTTTGCCATCTGTGGCACTTTGACAAAATACATATTTTGGAAAAAATATATTTCAAATCAAAAGTGTTACAAATATTTTACCTGACTTTTAAATGTGTTTTAAAGTCGTTAGTCTTATTAAGCAATGGAAATAAATCTTATATATGAGTGACAAGGCCTGACTTGTCCATTCTGTGATATGCAGTTAATTTTAAATCCCCTATACATAGCAGGCATTTATGTCATATTATTTCTATCAAATGAGCATTCGTGTTGGATTTATTTATTTATAAATACAGTGTAAGCCTTTTAGTATAGGGACTGATCAAAGTATAGAAAAAGCTGCATGTCATTCCAAGTGTATTTCAATTCTTATTTATTTTGAATTTGAGTGTTCAAAAAATGGATGGATATTTCAGTATCTTCATTCTAAAAATAACAAGCCTGAATTTTTGCTTTCAGGGTTTTTGCAGAGAATAGTGTTTTTATTGAGGTGCAGAGCCTGAGTTGCATTTGGGGGGGGCAATTCCCCTACTGCAATTAAAGAACAACTGATGGTGCATGGGTGGAGATGATAGTGGGAGGATTTCATAATATTGTTTTAAAAGAATATGATCATCACCAGAGGTGGGTAGTAACGAGTTACATTTACTGCATTACATTTACTTGAGTAACTTTTTAAAAAAAAAAAAGTACTTCTAAGAGTAGTTTTACTGCACCATACTTTTTACTTTTAATTGATTACATTTGTGAAGAAGAAACGCTACTCTTACTCTGCTACATTGGGCAACACTCGACTCGTTACTTTTTTCCATTTACACATTAGATATGCTGTATTTTTGCCAGAGAGAAGTCGCCAGTGGATCTACTGCATGACTGTTTCACCAGTTGGACGTAGCAACAATAATCACATGACTCCGTTTCACCAATCAGACGTAGCCATGCAGTCACATGACTACACACAAACTTCCTGTGGCTGCAGCTTGTGAGAGACTTTTAGTCATGTGGGGCTCCTGTTCACTGCTAAACGTTCACAGCTTCACTGCAAGAACCTTGAGAGCCAGCTCCTGCTGAAGCTTAACCATCACTTAACTGAGTGAAAAACAAGCACATTTTAAGCAAACATGCACAGACAGATGTATTTTCTATCAGCTGTGCTATTTGGAGGGCAAGTGTGTGACGATGCCGCTCCCCTACAGACTCTTTTCTTTTCTCCTTTTCTTTGAATCCCCCCCCCCCTTTTTATTTTTTTTTGTGCCGAACTGTATATATACACTCCTGTCACCGTGGGCCTTAATCACACGCTGCAGAAAGCCAATGAAGTAATTGAGAACGATCGCACCCGCATGTGCAGGTGTGACTCGCTCCAATTACCTCATTAACTCCCTGCGGTCGTGCAATTGCGCCTATCTATCTATCTATCTATCAGAGAGTGACATGGCTTTATGGATTTGAAACTGGCCTTTTTTTTTAAAGCTGTGGACCCGCTACACCACAAAGTGAATAATGCAGTATTATACTGTCAGTGAACAGTATATCTTGTCACTGTAAGTAGTTTGCACTGTTCAAACATGTACATGTTACCTACTGTAGGTATTGGCTTCAAAAGCTTTGTTGTGAAAAACTGAGATTTGGAATTTTGTGTTATTTGTGAATCTTTATTTTGTAAAGATGTAATTTATTTTTACTCATTTTTTATTATTTGGAAATAGCAGAATTTGCACATTATTTTATATTTTTGTCTGTCTTATTACAACATTTCTAAAAAATAAATCATTTATTATGTTCAAACAGTTACTCAGTACTTGTCTTTTCACCAAATACTTATTTACTCAAGTGATTTTTTGGATGACTACTTTTTACTTCTACTTGAATAATATTATTTTGAAGTAACGCTACTCTTACTGGAGTACAATTTTTGGCTACTCTACCCACCTCTGATCATCACAGACCCCATAATTTATTTTATTGTATATTCATACTAAATATGTCCATGACATTTCTTTTGAGAAATTGGGAAAAAAAATGTTTAAAATAAATACTACAAAATACAAATTTAAACATTATTCTGTCAGTGCCACACAAATTAGTGAATAGCAACATTAATCAGTATATTTACTTCTTTAAAGCTGCTTTTGAAGCAAAAAATTCAGACTTTGCAGTTATGACATATGTTTGCATCATATGGAAAAGACATTAGCAGGTTAATAACTCTTTCTGAAGAGTAATATTTAATGGACAAGTCAAATAATTCATATGTCAAATATTACAGAATACTGATGCTTTCATTTTTCAAATCTCTCCATATTTTATTTTTTTTAACATTGCTGAATCTGTTTCAGTTGGAGATTAATCAGTAATTTTAGAATTCCTGCAAAAACAGCCCTTGTTATATTGTTTTCAAGGATTCTCAAGTAACATTGAGAGTTTATTGCTTAAGCCTGTGTGCCATAAGCTGGACTAATCTTACTTGCATCCCTTTCCATTAACACATGTCTTACATATGCTTTCATCGTCTTCATCACATTTTTGCTACTATACTAATAATGAGCATTATTTTGTATTCAAAAACCCATCAAACAAGAACAGTTTAGCATTTGCTGTTTTCATTTTCAGCAGAAAATATAGTGTTAGCAAACCTGTAAACTGTTCATCTCTTTGATTATGCACTTTCGTTAATGTTTTGAGTTCCTTATCATTAGAGATATTTGATTTGTTTTTTTTTAGCTGAGCTACATGAATGTCTGAATAATGTGGAAGTTTAGAAACAGTTTTGTTTCAGAATTAACATATTGGAACAGCTCATTTTGTCATCTTTGTAGAGCAGTCACATATCCAGAGATAGCCACTTCATTTGAAACTTGTCTTGATTATTAAAACTGTACCTAGCACTGACTATGTCATGGCCCCTTGTACACTACCATTGAAACATTGGGAATAACCCATAAATGTTTGTGTTTTTCATAAACAGATATACCATTTTATCAAGATACCATTTAAATTAACTTTAAAAGTATATGCAAGATGTTGCTCGTGCTTGTAATGGCTTATTAGTACTGGAAATGATTGATTATGAAACTGGAGGAGTGGCTAATAAAAATGGGTCTTGTTAGTCATATGTGAAAAATTTTAAAATCTCATTTCAAGCAGTAATAACCATTAGGACACTAGTAATGCCTTGGTTATATTTTTAAATTAATTTAAAGATACATTGATTTAAAAAGTTTCCATTTCTATCAAAACTATTAAAATTTCAGGGTGATTCCAAACTTTGACTGGTAGTGCAAGTATTTAATATGTCTGGACAGACACTAGCTGACTGTAAGCCTGAACTGGATAAAGCTGTCAGAAAACAACTGGATTGTTGGATGGACAAACTGTAGCCCTGCACGTTACATTCAGTGTATGAATACTAATTATATTCTCCTTATCATTTTTAACTTTTTGTGATGCCACAAGTTTAAACAATTGATACTTCCATTTGATTGGTCACATTATGCTCTCAAAGTGTAAATGGGTCATGTGTTTATATTTCTGAACTAATTCCATAATTGGATAAAAACATTTTTTTTGAAAGAGCATTAAGATTTTTCCATTTTCATTATATCATGTGGAATACTTAATGTTAAGTGCAGTTCTTGCAGTCCTGTGTAAATTTCAGGCCCTGCAGCATGTCATTGATGCTGTAATACATAAAGCAAATTCCGAAAATAGATCAATGGAAGATTGATTTGTTTAACATGTAAGTATAAAAGTTGCTCTTAGTTGATTTATGGAGCTTTCAATAAGCCAGGTATGTGCTTATTGCCACTTTTTCTCATGATCCAGAACTCATGTTAAGGTCCTGTTATTCTGGACAAGGAGTAAATGCTTACCACCAGTCCCACAGTGTATTTTTCTTTAAGATAGAGAGGAATCAGCAAACACATCTTAGTGTCAAACATATTTATTTAAGAAGTGATAACACAAGTACTACAACAAATGAGATGCTATGTGCAACAAGACTGCACTGAGAAACTTTAAATCTGTAGTTTTTATGTGGTAACTAGACATTAAGCCCATTACAATAACGGGCGCTAGAACAGTAGTGCATAAACATTAATAGGAACAGTCTATATTAAATGGCAAAGGACCTTGACCTCATTCTGTTTCTTGTCAAAAATATTTTTGCAAGAAGCCTAAAGTAAAATAATAATAAAAATAAAATAGAAACATATATGACAATACAGTAAGTATAATTAATATTACATTTATCCTCTCCCCTGTGGCTGTTGATTGATGTGTTGTGTCTGTTTGAAGATCTCTTATCCTGCCTCTCTTTATTTTAGCTTGCTGTGGCATCTCTCCAGCAAGTACTGTGCAGTTCTCCAGCAAGTATTTTAATCTGTGCTGGCGTGCAGCTGATTATTGAATGTGTGGCGTCTCCCCAGCAACGGATTTTATGTGCGCGAAAATAAATCTACTTTTAAAAGTCATCCTATTGTAATATCATGAAAATTCATATATTTAGGAAAACCCCTTCAACGACTTACACTTTATCGGGCCAAGCTTCTTAATCGCAAATCTGACATCCTCAGAGTGAACACTTACACAACAACAAACACTAATCCCACCTCTTTGGGGAAGCTGGTCTCTGCGTCTCAGTACCCGATTGGATTTTTCGTGCCTTATGTTTTAGGTCTTACCTCATTTACTGAAATCCGATTGGATCGGCCGCGCAATATTTTACAGGTCCCGCCCTCTCTGTCTTGTGTGACGTTTCAGGCGGCCTTAGAAGCATCTGCTAGAGGCCGGTGACTCTGCCACTCATTCCGCCCTTCCCTGTACGTCCGCCTTGTCCGTAATATGCGTTTAATTTTCTGTCACAACAGTGGGCAATCAGCAGAGTCTCCCCAGGAACTGATGTAATGTGTGGCGTGCAGCTGATAATTGTGCCTGTGGCGTCTCTCCAGCAAGTACTGTGCAGTTCCCTAGCAAGTACTTTAATCTGTGCTGGCGTGCAGCTGATTATTGTATGTGTGGCGTCTCCACAGTAACGGATTTTATGTGCACGGACGTGAGTACCCAATCGGCACTCTCCCCAGCAATGATGTCCTTTATTAAAGACTACCCCACGCATGCGCACTTCACCAGAAGAGACACACACACGGACACATGGATGCACATAGAGGTTTTATTAAAGAGGATATTTTAATGATCATTTCACTAGTGGCAGAGAGTTGGTATGAACTGGTCCTTTTAAGTTAGTCAAAAACAACTCTTTTTTAGAATTTGTCAATATAATTTGTTTCTGCCCTGAACTCCTATCTATTTTCACACAGTTTGTAATTTTTGTTAGCTGTGGAGCATATTGTTGTGGTCAAGCCAAGGTTCCTCCTCTGGCTTCTGTTTAAAGTTCATCTTTTTGTCGTCTTTGTGTTTTCATTATTGATAATTGTTTTCCATCATTTTTATGTTCTGTTCATTTATTATTTGTCTAATCTATAATATATATATAATTCACTAAGTCCACGGCAAGCAAGACAGAGCCACGCCCACCAACAATTCACTAAGCAGCCGACCATGGCACGCAAGACAGAGACCATGGGATATGCACGACAGAGCCCTGCCCGCCAACTCTAACCCTCCTCCCGAGTCCACCCCCGAGTGTCGAGGCACTCAGCACCTCACCAAACACCGCCTCAGTCGCTTTCGTCTCTGCTACAGTCCACATGCACCTCTGAGCCACATTGACTTTGCATTGTTCTTTTCGATTCCGGCTGCATTTCTATATATAATCCACCAAGTCGCCCGACCATGGGATACGCATGCACGCAAGACAGAGCCCCGCCCGCCAACTCTAACCCTCCTCCAGCGTCATGGGATACGCATGACAGAGCCCCGCCCGCCAACTCTAGCACTTACTATTGCCGGTTGCATTAACAAGCAACCTTTGTGGCGTCACATGCATGTATTTACACTGACGACAAATATGACAGCTCTTCCTCACGAACAAGATTTCATAAGACGGGAAAAACGGAACACCTGCAACATTACCTTCATATTGTTTTTCCTTTTATTTCTGATCCCGTTCAACAACTATGTGGCGACATCGACTTCTCAACTGTGACTCCGGAACAACTCAGTACGCGAGCTATATTAAGCGTCACCAACGAAGACTTGCTACACCTTAATGAACAGGTACTGAAACTTATCCCTACCGACGAAGTAACTTTCACCAGCGTTGACTCCATTGTCACAAACGATCCCGCACATCAACTTTCATTCCCTGAAGAATTTCTTAGCAGTCTTACTCCCACTGGCATGCCTCCGCATAAACTCAAACTTAAAATTGGTTCAGTCGTCATGCTTCTCAGAAACCTCATGCCAGCAAGAAGTCTCTGTAAAGGCACTAGGCTGACTGTTACCAGCATTCAATGTACTAGAGTGTAAAACAATCGCAGCTGCTACCTCACAAACTGTCCATATTCCCTGGATTTCCCTGACCCCATCAGATTCAAATTTGCCTTTTACTTTTACACGCAAACAACTTCCTGTTAGATTGGCCTTTGCAATGACAATTAATAAGGCACAGGGACAAACTTTCAAAAAGATATGCCTGAATCTGCCAAAACCAGTTTTCAGTCACAGACAATTGTATGTTGCTCTCTCCAGAGTTCCATCTTTTCATTCACTCACAGTCGTATCCTCAAACCCACCCCATTTGGACAACTGTGTCTTTCAGGAAGTGTTCAACCATCAATAAATAATTATGCGGCATATGCTACGCCGCGGGTTGGCTAGTTATGTAATATTTGTTAATTTTATTGTATTTAGTTTTGATGCAATTTCTATAGCCGAGAATATGTTCTTTGTCATTCTATGTATATTGTGGATGGTTTTCCCCCTTTCCCTAAACCCCCCCGCAAAAAGAGGCAGGGCTACCTGTCTGTCACTATGGAGTGATTGCTGATAGCCCAATAAAGACTGATGGGAAATACAGTGCCTTGCCACCACTTGTCGTGAATGTATTTGGGGGATTTAGGCAATAGTACAGTATTTTGCCTCCCTTTTTATATTTTGTGAGTATTTTTGTTATTTTTGCAATCTTTCTTAATAAATCTCCTTTTATAAAGATTCTGGTGGGACTTGTCTCTGTTTAAGCCGGAGTTTCACTGTACTTCCTTTTGTGACACATATTTTGACCTTTACTTTGCATTGTGAATTTTAAAAATTGTGAAGTTTCAAAATTTTAAAAGTACTCTCCATTTTAAGCAGTAGGCAGGCCTAAAGCCTCCCAAATTCCTAGGACCAGGCTCCCGTCGGGTGAGACCTATTTGTGGCTCTGTCTAGTTGGAATTCTGGCCTGTATTTTATGGGTCTGTTAGAAGGCTTGACATTTTTGCAATTTATGTGCTACTAGCTGAAATACCCAGCATTGCCCGGGAGGAAAATAGTGTTTTTTTTTGTTTTTTTTTTTAAATTGTTTGAGAAAAATGTAATAAAAAAAAAAAGAAACTTTAAAAATCAATTAACTAACAATAAAGACTCAGTAATGTCCTTGTCTTGCGGTCTTGTATGTATGTTATCATCCAGTTGACGCACGGAACCAGCCAACTCTATTTAATTTGAGAAGCAACAGGGGCACGGTGCTGCTTAAACATAAAGAATACTGGCATTCACCCGCTATATACTAACTGTGTAAGCTGCACGGGATCCTAGAAATTTATTGAAATCGTCAGAACTACTCTGGGCATCTCTCTGTTGTGAGGATTCGTGTTGCTGATGTGCTCGCATCGTTTGTGTATTAGCAGCTAAGCAATTGTCTTTCTTAGGATGTTTCCTTTTGCTGGTGTGCTGACCTCGCTTGCGTATCCTCGGAGCTGGAGCCCTCACCCCGAGTCTACGTCTCACTTCCGGGCTGGATAGACACACACACTTGCACGTGTAGAACTCTATTTAATTTCAAAAGCAACAGGGGCGAGGTGGTGCTCAGACATAAAGAATGCTGGCAGTCACCTCCAGTTTGCCTTCTGGTGGTCATTCCGAGTGTCAACTGGATGATAACATGCATACAAGACCGCAAGATCAGCCCCCACCCTACCCAGAAGGGGGTGGGTTAGGGCTGATTTCACCCTACAGTATTTTTAGTCGACCAATGAGAAACGTATACCAAGTTTCATGAAAATCGCTCCAGCCGTTTGGACGTGATGCTGGAACATACATACATACACACACATATTGACTTTTATGTATATAGATAACAGTCCCTACACATCACTTTAGTTATTAAAACAGTGTTTGTAAGTAATCCAGCTGCAGCGTGACTGGAAGATGAGGTTGTTATGTCAGGATTACGTGTTATGGTAGGAATCAAAAGTTGAAGCAGGAAGCTGCTCCGACACATAGTGCATATGGAAATGTGAACATTTTGATTTAGAGATTCCACATTAACAAAAAATGTAGTCATGTTAAAATGGTGGCTTTAACAGGACAGGAAGAAATTGCATCTTGTGCTATGTTTGCTTGGCAGCAGCGATGGAAGAGAGAGAGACACAGAGAACAAATCTTTATTTTTGTCAGTTCAAACAGTTTTATTTGAATAGCAGAGCATTGAAAACTATTTTGGTGAATTAAAGGTTTGTCTGTGCTGATCATGACATTAGTCAATAACGAATGTGTTAATTGCTTATGATGTAACTTTCAATATGAAAAGTATATGCATTATACTAGTATCTAGCTAAACCATTACTATTAAATTACTGTTATGCCAGTAGCTGTGCTACCAGTCTAAGACATTTTCATGTTTGTATTGCACCATGCAATGCATATGTCTCTGTTAAATGCTATTTGGTATGGATTCATAAAAGCAGTGTTCCAGTTGAAAAGCAAAGGGACAAACTCATAGACACACACCCCCCCATTATACTTTTTTAACAAGAGACAAAATAAAAATAGAATATTAAGGTATTTTCCATTAAGCTAAAGTAATAACTGAAAATGCTAACACTAATTTAGTAAACTTCTAACACTGTGAAGTATGTTCTTGAAATGAATAAGAAAAAAAAATGCCACACTTCATTGCCTTTTAGGATCAACTGTGGTGTGCTTCTTTCCATGAAAATTTTATCAAAGTTAGGACCTTGTGTAATATGTTGAGCTTTTAAATTACCAGCACAAATAATGTTTAGAAAGAAAACCCAAATATAATTTTCAATTTGCCATGTCAATAATATTGTACAATATACCTGCATATAATGAATAACATGTATTAGACTCAATTGCTGATCTCAATAATTTAATTGCATTCAACCTTTATAGGTTTACAGTATGTGGTCAGTATTGGCATGTGTATAGAGTACAGTGAAATTCTTGCTTTCATTGGTACTAGCCAACCCGCGGCGTAGCATATGCCGCATAATTATTTATTGATGGGTGAACACTTCCTGAAAGACACAGTTGTCCAAATGGGGTGGGTTTGAGGATACGACTGTGAGTGAATGAAAAGATGGAACTCTGGAGAGAGCAACATACAACTGTCCGTGACTGAAAACTGGTTTTGGCAGATACAGGCATATCTTTTTTGAAAGTTTGTCCCTGTGCCTTAGTTTGGCCTTTGCAATGACAATTAATAACAGGAAATTGTCTGCGTGTAAAAGTAAAAGGCAAATTTGAATCTGATGGGGTCAGGGATATCTGGGGAATAAGGACAGTTTGTGCGGTAGCAGCTGCGATACTCTTACACTCCAGTACATTGCGGTGAATGCTGGTAACAGTCAGTCTAGTGCCATGACAGAGACCTTTTTGCTGGCAGGAGGTTTCTGAGAAGCATGCTGACTGAACCAATTTTAATTTTGAGTTTATGCAGAGGCATGCTAGTGGGAGTAAGACTATTAAGAAATTCTTCGGGGAATGAAAGTTGATCTGCAGGATCATCTGACACGATGGAGTCAACGCTGGTGAAAGTCATTTCATCGGTAGGGATAAGTTTCAGCACTTGTTCATTAAGGTGTAGCGAGTCTTCGTTGGTGACGCTTAATATAGCTCGTGTGCTGAGTTGTTCCAGAGTGACAGTTGGGGGTGGGCACATGAGCAAGCAGTGCCTCCAGAGCGAGGGTGGACGTGGGAGGAGGGTTAGAGTTGGTGAGCGGGGCTCTGTCGTTCGTATCCCATGGTCGGGCGACTTGGTGGATTATATATAGAAAAGCAGCCGGAACCGAAAAGAACAATGAAAAGTCAATGTGGTTCAGAGGTGCATGTGGACTGTAGCAGAGATGAAAGCGACTGAGGCGGTGTTTGGTGAGGTGTTGCGTGCGGGCACATGAGCAGGCAGTGTGCATGCCTCAAGAGCAAGGGTGGACGCGGGAGGAGGGTTAGAGTTGGCGGGCGGGGCTCTGTCGTGCGTATCCCATGACGCGGGAGGAGGGTTAGAGTTGGCGGGCGGGGCTCTGTCGTGCGTATCCCATGGTCTTAGAGTTGGCAGATAGAGGCATGTCTTTTTGAAAGTTTGGCCCTGTGCCTTATTAATTGTCATTGCAAAGGCTAATCTAACAGGAAATTGTCTGCATGTAAAAGTAAAAGGCAAATTTGAATCTGATGGCGTCAGGGAAATCCGGGGAATAAGGACAGTTTGTGATGTAGCAGCTGTGATAGTTTTACACTCCAGTACATTGCGGTGAATGCTGGTTACAGTCGGGCAGGCGGGCAAGCCAACAAAAAAACAGTGCTCTTAGTATGGTATGAATCAGGTTTTTGTAGACAAAGGATTTTCCTGTTCCTGCAGGACCATCTAAGAAGCATGCTTGTCGCGGATGGGAATCGCTGTATGCAGCATGTAGAACAGTTTGCGAGGGTGGACGCGGTCGTGCGTATCCCATGACGTGGGAGGAGGGTTAGAGTTGGCGGGCGGGGCTCTGTCGTGCGTATCCCATGGTCTCTGTCTTGCGTGCCATGGTCGGCTGTTTAGTGAATTTTACATATATATATATATATATATATATATATATATATAAATATAACTCCATTATTCTCTTTTTATACTAGTGAGATATTAAAAAGACAAAATGTTTCATCCTGCAAGTAAAACAGAAATATGCATTTTAAAAATTAGCACTATGGTTTAGTACTTGTACTGCTGATTTCCATAGAGATGTTTGTGGTTAGATTCAAGGCAGAAAAAGCCAGTTTACTTTCAGCAACCCTGTAAGATCCCCACTGGTGTGCCCTTGATGTTTCAATAGACAAGGGAATTCAAATTGTTCATTGAGTTTTTACACCACCAGTAAAAAAGGTAATGAACAGCTCAGACACCTTGGCACTTTATATGCAATTAGCTGAAACATTGCATAGTGAAGTCAATCTACTAGTGCAAGTGCCTGACCATTGTGCTTTTGGCACAAGTTTACTTTTATTTTCATCTGGTGTATTTCGGTTCAGTATTAGCGAAGCAGAGATTCTTTGAAAGGCTTTAGTGTGTTGAGATGTTCACAGAGTAATGCTGATAAAGTGGTTTTCTAACGATTGTGCTATCAAGGGGACTTTTTTTGTTGGTAAATGGAGCGAATGTATGTAATTTAATAATAATGTAACTGTGATATATTATTAATGCTGGATATATCATTTGTTATATCGGTGACACTAGATGATGTTCTTTAGGCTTCCCAAACGAAAGGTACTCAATTTATACTGCACCTGTATGCACAGCAATACTACTGAGCTCATTCAGAAATCAAAACCGTAATGTATGGTTTTTATTTTAGAAAAGACTCAAGAAGAAAAAGAGTGTGTGTAGTTTGTGTAACTATTCATTACCCATTCTGTGGTAGCTCCAAGTTACAATTGGAAATTAACAGTTGCATAATGCGGACAGAATTGGCATCAACTAGTGAAACTCCATAGTTAAGAGAGCAGTGAAGAAACAGAATTCAAAAAAAGTTAAACAATAATAAATGCATAAATTAAGAAAAAGGTACCAAGTCATATATCCATATGTTTGGATGACCCAGTGGGCACTGTTGGTTTGATTATGTTGAAGCTACATGAGACCACACATATACTGTCTAGAAAATTTAATTCCACAAAACTGTCCATGCAAACAAAAAAGGAAATTGTAAGATAAGCCAGAGAGACTTGCCATTTTGAAGGAGCTACATAGTGCAGCAGCCAATAGTACACTCGAGTAGAGATGCACGATATATTGGGAAGTGTATTGTTATCGGCCAATGTTCATTAAAAATGACATCGAAGTCAGTCAGATGTGTACATTTTAACCGATACAGCCAACTGATATAATTCAGGCTCGTTAACACTGTCAGTTCATTAAATAATTAAATGTTGTTTTCATTGTTCGGCTAGGCAGACATTATGCTCCAGAAAAACATGCATGCAGGCACAGCCCCTTGCGCTCACAAAAAACAAAACAAAAAAAAAAGCCACGGGGTTTCCTAGTTTTGCCGACAGGAGCACTATGCGCATTGTTTATTCATTGGGCATATATCGTTAGTAAAGCAGTATGTCAGCCGTGTGGTCATATTTGTCTGTGAAAAAGGAAGATAACAGAGTTGCTATCTGCTCTACCTGCAAAAATTAGATAATGCGAAGAGGCTGCAGGATTAAATCTTTCAATACTACAAATTTAATTACCCATCTGAAGAACCATCATAACGAATTGTACGTGGAATTTCTAGCAGCTAATGCTACCAAAATGAAAGTTAAATCAGACGCTACCAGGCTCACTAGCAGTAGCCTCATACAGCAAACCCTTCAAAACGTAAAGACGTTTCCTCAAGACAGCACCAGAGCTTAAAGGCATAACTACTAAAATAATGGAAATGATTGCACTTGATGGCCAGCCTTTTTCCCTAGTTGAGGATGAGGGATTTCGTCGGTTACTACATCATTTAGAACCTTGCTACATTCTTCCAAGCCGGCAAAACTTTGCAGATGTCTCACTGCCTACGTTATATGATGTGATTGCTACTCATATCCACGAACTTTTAAGAAACAATGTCACCAGCATTAGCTTCACTACAGATATGTGGAGCTCAGAGGTCAGCCCCATGAGCATGTTGAGTCTAACGGCACATTGGATTTATGACAATTTTGAGTCAAAAAGAGTGGTGTTGCATGCTAAAGAATTCTCCAGTTCTTATTCTGCAACATTAATCGCGCAAGCTTTCGATTCCATGTTAATGAAGTGGAACATTTCAAAAAGTAATGTGCACTTTGTGCTTCGTGATAATGCTCACAATATGGCAAAAGCTATGGAAGAAAGCGGCATTAAAAGTTTAAGCTGCATGGCTCACACTTTGCAGCTTGCTGTAAATGAAGGCTTATTGAGCCAGAGAAGCATCTCCGACTGTGTTGCCTTTGGGAGGTGAATAGTTACTCATTTTAAGCACTCACAGCTCACTATTTCTTGGCTGAGAGAAATACAAATAGACCTTGGTACCCCAACAAGAATGCTTCAGCAGGACGTTCCTACTTGTTGGAACAGCACGTGTATGGCGCTGAATACAAAGTTTGTGCCTCTCTCGCGGTGCATCAGTGGGGACTTGTGGAAAACATGATTACTCTACTCAAACCATTCAAGCAACTTCCCAAAGACATAAGCGCTCATTCATCTACAATTGTGGATGTGATTCCGTCTGTTGAAGCGCTTACACATCTGCTTAAAGAGTGTGTCAAGACAGATTTCGGAGTTCAGACGGCGAAAACCACAATTTTGGAGGCTGTCACAAAACGCTTTGGTAGTGTATTCTCCAAGCCACTATACTCTCTATCAACTGTCCTTGATCCACGGTACAAAGATAGATTTTTTGACCAAGATACGAAAAAACAAGCACAAGAAGCACTTCAGAAAGAACTGGTCGAGATGTCAGCTGGTGAAGGAGATGGTGAAAGCAACAGCGAACCACAAGAGAAAAAGATTTGCACTCGGAGAGATGTTGCTGCTTCATTGCTGGAGATGTATGCAGAAATTCTTAAAGAAAATTCGTATGTGGCTGCAAAACCACATTCAACTGCCGCAGAGGTAATACAACAGGATTATAAAATTAACAATAATCATACTAATTAGGTTGACCAGACGTCCCATATTGCGGGAGACACTGTTACGGATCTAATTTTTTTTTTTTTTTTTTTTTAAACACAAACCATACACTGCAGCTTCTAAATATCCAATCAGTATCATCACAGTCAGCACTGCAAGGCAGCTTGCTGGAACCATGCATAACTTAAGAGTGCAGGGCAAACTGCTCCACAAACATTAGTGGAGAAGAAAAGGAACACATTAATGGCATCACCTCACTTTTTTCATCAGGTTTTTACAATTTATGTTTGCCAGATTGCCTACAAAACTGTTATTACAGCGGTGCAGTTTGTGGGTTTTTCCATTGTAGATAGTCGAGTCGCTGTGGAAAATTAGTGGAGGAATTTAATGTAGTGGGCACTTAGCAAAAAGGAGGAACATGTTCGCCTGCATGGTAGAATGTA
Source organism: Erpetoichthys calabaricus (assembly GCF_900747795.2). Taxonomy (NCBI): domain Eukaryota; kingdom Metazoa; phylum Chordata; class Cladistia; order Polypteriformes; family Polypteridae; genus Erpetoichthys; species Erpetoichthys calabaricus. The sequence continues at coordinate 114,325,982 of NC_041397.2, forward strand.
GCTTCAAGTTTTGTACCTTGTAAAAAATGTGATGCATCTCCTGTGTCTAAACTGCAAAAGATTTTAAGACGAGATTTATTCCAGTTTTAATGTAAGCATTATTTTTAAGACAAAATCACCCTGAAATATACAGCAGTCTCTCAACATTTCAAGGCACACCTGCGTTATAAAGTGTTTAATTTTGGAACAGCTTTTGCTGTATCTCTTAAAAGTGCATTCGCATCACTCTTTATACAGAATGCCCTTTATATGATCCAAACCATTATACATCAAGTTTTCAACATCAGAAGTTTTTATTAATGGTGGTGATTGGTACAGGTAGTTGTCCTGCTTTTTTCTTTACCACAAATCTGGTCAACCCAATAATAATTTATTATTTTTTTAATTATTAATATAGGTAAACATTTGTAAACTTGTCTTAGTTATTCAGCTGATAAAAATCTCAGTGAGCCCTCTATCTTCAAAAATAACTGCGCCCTCCAGTATTGGAAAAGCAATGCATCCCGTTTCCCAACCTTGGGCAAGGCAGCGATCAAGTATCTATCGGCACCTTGTACCAGTGTAGACAGTGAACATCCTTTTTTCAGCTGTGTCAAATACAGTAAATGAAAAGAAAAACAGGCTTGCTGGTGAAAAGGCAGAAATTCTTCTTTTTGTTAAGAAACACCTACCATTTGTACTTTTAAAGAAGCCAACTTAAGCTCAGGGTTACTGGCCTCATTGTACCTTTTGTTTTACTTAAAGTAATAAATGTCTGATTATAACAAAGAATATGCATTCATTTTTTTGTTAATATACCCAATGCCATGTTATGTAATGGCATGGTGTCTTGATGTGCTTAAGTTACTCAGAATGTGTATGTTAAGCAGATTTTTGTACATGACCTGGAATATTTTTCTATAGAGATGAGCCATATCTTGCTCTTTTTCCCCCCCACATAAAGTACTGGCTGCTTATATAGCAAAGAAGAGCATAAAATTCAGCAAGTTAATAAAACGTTAATCTCTGTTTCACATGCTACTGTTGCTTCTTTGATAATGCATAATATATTTTCAGCATACCTAAAACAATCATACCTGAACAAAAAAAAATATTTATATCGGCCATCGGTTCTTGGTATTCGCAAAGATGGACAAAAACATATCGGTATCACCCAGAATTTCCATATCAGTACATCACTACTCTAGAGTAGAGATACACCAGTCGGCTGTATTGAAAAATGTCAAAACACATCTGAAGTTTGCCAAAAAGAATGAGAGATGACCTGTTTGCGAGGTGGATAAAGGTTTTGTGGTCAGAAGAGACTAGTGGTAGTACTGTTTTTTGTGGTTGCTTTTAATGAACTGGCACTGGGCATCTGGATCAATGAAAGGAAGCATGGATAATGTAAAACAGGGCATGAAATATATATATATTTTTTTTTTGTTCTTTATTTCGCCTTATACAATTTCTTGTATTAGGAATTTGTTAGTTTTTGCATACCCCTTGGGGTCAGAGCGCAGGGTCAGCCATTGTACAGCGCCCCTGGAGCAATTGAAGTTTAAGGGCCTTGCTCAAGGGCCCAGCAGAGAAGGATCTCTTTTGGCAGTGGCGGGGATTCGAACCAGCAACCTTTGGGATACCAGCGCAGATCCTTAGCAGCTATATATATAATATATAATTAATATATAGTGGAGACTGGCTTGGACACAGACAGGCAGACACGCTCATGTCACCCAACACATGTTTATTTATACTACCTATTTACAAAGTCCAAGTGCCACGAACCCCAAAGTCCAGGCCAACCACTCTGCCTCTTCGGACCGCCTCCTTCTCTCTTTCTAACACCTTGTCCTGTTTCCACCCGACTCCAGCCTCGAATGAAGGGAAGCGGCCCCCTTTATCCGTACCCGGATGTGTTCCAGGTGTGCACCGGCAATCCTGCGGACACGCCCCAGTGTGGCGGAAATGCCGGCTGTCCTCCCGGAAGCACTCCGGGTGTTCCCTCTCTTCTTCCCCCCCAGCACTTCCTGGTGTGGCGGAAGTACTGGGGTCCAGGGTCCCCCAGGCAGGGGGACACCCCCTGGCGGTGACCACGGGCCCCTACAGGTTTGGGCTTCCAAGCCCTGTACCCGTGGCCCCCAATACAACCAGGGCGGACACCCCCTCGTGGTCTGGAGGAGGAATGAGCCCTCCTCCTGTCTTCCTGGGTGTCTCCCCGTCCGGGTGCCACAATATATATATATATATATATATAATATAATATTTTAAGGGGCAAATGTTGCTTCACCTGAATGAAATGCTTGACCATTGTTTATAAACAGTTTAGAGGTACTTTGTATACAAAATAAGATTTCAGCTCATCAGATTAGTAAAAGAAACTTTTGCCTCAGCAGTAGATAGAAAAATTAAATGTTAAGCAGTATATACATTTGATTACCTTTCTTTTTTTATTTAACAAAAATGTCAAAACATATAACCAATTTATCAAACCAATCAAAAGAAAACATGCTTCATATAAGTCAGTAGTACTTTCTGACCACCATCAAATTTGCTAAAGACAAAGAAGCCCTATAAAAAGTCAACAAGGGGTGAACGTAGATAAAGTGGAAGTACCACCATTTTGTGTGTTATAGCTGCTCAAATTAGACTACAAAAATGTCTGTGGACTTTTTTTTTTTTTATATATCAGTTAATCATGTTGTTTGCTGTTTACAATTCTGTGAAGTAAGCAAGTCTGGCTGTAATTCATGAAAACATGTTATATAGGCAAATACTACTTTCTGCTACATTTGTTGTTTTATGTGCCCAGTTGTTGGACATGTATAGCGTTTTGCTTTTTACGATTAAACACCTAGCATCATCATGACTTTTTAAAAGTATCCTTTCATACCACTGTCACTTCCAGCAGAATGGCATAGTGCCAAGTGGGGAAAATACGCATGCAGCTGAAAATTGTGTAAAATGTCTCTGCTTTCATGCGGGTACTGCGAATGAAAGATATCAAAATCTGCACTACTGATACTGACTGTTAGAAGAAATAACTGTAATGTTTTAGTTGCTTTTGTATCTTTTGACTGAATTTAATAACATTAAACTGTTTGTACTTAATGTGCTGGCATGTGCACGTGCCTAAGTCAAATGTAGATATATATACTGTTTATATATAATATATTTTTATACATATGTAAATTGGATCTGGTTGTTCTCTTGCCATCTTTATGTATAATGCTTTTAATTAGAGATTAGAGAGTTAAGTTTTTTGTTTTGCACTTTATAGTGTTTAAAGTTTGTGTAACAATGCCCAGGTTGTCTTTCCATTTAGGATAATTACATTTATTAGAAATTATCTTTATTGATTTTGTTGATTAATCTGTGGAAAGCACCTTGCGTTTCATGTAAATGTATGCATAAGGTTCTATATAAATAGTTATCATTATCAACAACAACAACAACAACATTTATTTATATAGCACATTTTCATACAAAAAGTAGCTCAAAGTGCTTTACATAATGAAGAAAAGAAGAATAAAAGACAAATAAGAAATTAAAATAAGACAACCTTAGTTAACATAAAAAGGAGTAAGGTCCGATGGTCAGGGTGGACAGAAAAAACAAAAAAAAACTCCAGAAGGCTGGAGAAAAAAATAAAATCTGTAGGGGTTCCAGGCCACGAGACTGCCCAGTCCCCTTTGGGCATTCTACCTAACATAAATGAAATAGTCCTCTTTGTAGTTAGGGTTCTCACGGAGTCACTTGATGCTGATGGTTATACAGACTTCTGGCTTTTAATCCATCCATCATTGTTGGAACATCATGGTGCTTTGGGTAGATGGTGGTGGCACAAGCCACCACCAATAGGACACCGGAAAAGGAAACAGAAGAGAGAGTAGGGGTTAGTACAAATTTTGAATGAATAGTTATTATTATTATTATTATTTAATAAGCTTACATGCTACTTACCATTTACAAATGTTTATATATTCACAGAAATATGTTGGTATGTTGTTGTTTTATGTGCCCAACTAATTGAAATGTGCTGTTTTGCTTTTAATGAATAAATACTGAAGCTGAATTTAGTGGGTCTTTACTGAGGAAAAAAAAAATTTCAGATTCCACTTGGCATAGCTTCAGTAGTAATATAGTACAGTAATCCCCCGCTTTATCGCGGTTCAGCTATCGCACCCCCGCTACATCGTGGATTTATTAATACTATTATTATTACTAGGGGGCTCTGCCCCCTGCTCGCTTCATTTGCCCACCCCCTTGTTTGGTTTACCGGATAAACAATTAAAATGACACCTTTTATTGGCTAACTAGAAAGATTACAATATGCAAGCTTTCGAGGCAACTCAGGCCCCTTCTTCAGGCAAGATGTAATCTTGATTACATCTTGCCTGAAGAAGGGGCCTGAGTTGCCTCGAATGCTTGCATATTGTAATCTTTCTAGTTAGCCAATAAAAGGTGTCATTTTGCTTGGCTTTTCTCTACATTCATAATGGCTAACACGGTACAACACCCTAGTACTACGGATAAACAATTTAAAGAGATTATTTTCATGGGAATTGTTACATATGCATTATTTTTATTCTTACTGTAAAACTTTTGTAAAAACAATATTTGTCCTTTGTTTCCTGCCCCGGGCATGGTTAAATATCATTCTCGCGGCACTTATAATGCTGCTCGCGTTGTGAAGGGGGGGTCTGAACGCAAGCTAAAGAGATGCGATCGATTCAGCTGGTGTCTTGCTGCTGCTGCTGACCAGCTGTGTGTTGTGCTTGTTGCGCTTTGCGTCAATCGCTTAAAAGCCTGTACAGCAGCTGTCCTTTTTCCACTTCGCGTCTCTTCCGCTCGCTTTGTGATGGGTGGGGTGGGGGAGCTGAACGAATGCTAAGCAGACGTGGACAGATCAGTTACTGGCTTTGTGCTGCTTCTGCCAAGATGCATGCCTGTTCTGTTTGCTCTGCCGTTCTGAAGGAGGGGGGGGGGTGGGGGTGGGTCTTGGGGACTGGGGATTTGTGACGGCTGAACGTATGCTAAGGAGAAGTGCTCGGATCTGGTCACAGTCGCTTCGTTCAAACCCAGCACCTCCAAATCCGAGACCATGGTCCTCAACCGGAAAAGGGTGGAGTGCCCTCTCAGGGTTGGTAGCGAGATCCTGCCCCAAGTGGAGGAGTTCAAGTATCTCGGGGTCTTGTTCACGAGTGAGGGAAGAATGGAGCGTGAGATCGACAGGCGGATCGGTGCGGCATCCGCAGTAATGCGGGCGTTGCATCGGTCTGTCGTGGTGAAAAAGGAGCTGAGCCGCAAGGCGAAGCTCTCAATTTACCAGTCGATCTATGTTCCTACCCTCACCTATGGTCATGAGCTATGGGTAGTGACCGAAAGAACGAGATCGCGAATACAAGCGGCTGAAATGAGTTTCCTCCGCAGGGTGTCTGGGCTTTCCCTTAAAGATAGGGTGAGAAGCTCAGTCATCCGGGAGGGGCTCAGAGTAGAGCCGCTGCTCCTCCGCATCGAGAGGAGTCAGATGAGGTGGCTCGGGCATCTGATCAGGATGCCTCCTGGACGCCTCCCTGGTGAGGTGTTCCAGGCACGTCCAACCGGGAGGAGGCCCCGGGGAAGACCCAGGACACGCTGGAGGGACTATGTCTCTCGACTGGCCTGGGAACGCCTTGGGATTCTCCCGGAAGAGCTAAAAGAAGTGGCCGGGGAGAGGGAAGTCTGGGCATCTCTGCTCAAGCTGCTGCCCCCGCGACCCGACCTCGGATAAGCGGGAGACAATGGATGGATGGATGGATTATTCTACAAAAATGCTACACGATTAAATAAATTTCATTACGACACAAGACAGGGTATACAAAATAGATTTTTTTCACTGTTTTAAAAATGTCTTCAAGGTGGTGGCCACCATTAGTAATATGCTCTTCAAGACGATTTCTGAATGCTCGCATGACTTGTTCGGCCATTTGAAGGGGAATGGCAGTGATTTCGTGGCGAATAGTGTCCTTGAGGGCTTCATGGTTTTGAGGTTGATGTGTATATACCTTCGACTTGAGATAGCCCCACAAGAAGAAATTGCACGGAGCAAGATCATGCGAATGTGAAGGCCACCTGACATCGCCGTGCAGGGAGATCAGCTTCTCCAGAAATGTCTCCCGCAAAACTTAATGGTGGATCTCTGTGCCGTATGAGCTATTGCCTCATCCTGTTAAAACCAGGCATCCACCACATCTATTTCTTCCCGTTGGGGCCACAAAAATTTCTGTAGCATTTCAATGTAACATTCTGAAGTTACGGTGACCATTGCTCCCCCCTCCTCAAAAAAGTAAGGACCTACAATGCCAAATTCTGCAACCACACACCAAACTGTAACACGCTGACTGTACAGGGGTCTCTAAAGTTCACGAGGGTTGGTTTCAGCCCAATAGAAAAAGTTTTGCTTGCTTATGCAACCATTCAAATGGAAATGTGCCTTGTTGCTGCACATGACGATGGCATCTTGATGAACGTTTTGTTGAATCTTTGTACACAACTCTCTACGGCTCTCCCAGTCAATCTCAGTGAATTCCTGCACTGCCATAATTTTTATATGGATGGAAGTTATGGTCCTCATGCAAAATCCTTCTCAAAGACGTGTTGGAAATGCCTAAGGCAGAAGCATGTCTGCGTGCTGAAAGTCTAGGAGACTGCAAAATTGATACACTTACAGCTTGGATGTTTTCAGGAGTTTGTACAGTCTGAGGATGGCCTGGAGGTTTTCTGTTCAATGTTGTACCCGTCTGTCTAAATTTAACCACCCACTGAAAAATTGTTTTCCGATTTGGGATGTCACCGTTAGGAGGAATGCTGAAGTGCGTTAGGAAGGCACGTTGCGTAGTGATGATGGATTCGTTGTTTTTGAAGAATGCTTTGACAGCAAAAGCACAGTGCACACCAGACCAAGGCATGTTGCCTACTGAAAACTATAAGGGATTGCCTATCAAAAGGACCCCCACCCCAACCCAGTCCTCCACTATCAGTCCTCCGCACACAGGTAGACAGAAGACGATCTACACCCCTTAATAACGAAACAATCCAGGACAACGACTAAATACGGTTAATCAACAGAAGGCAGCCAGAACACAGAATACAACAAAAAACACCTTTTTTATTTTTTTCTTTGGACACCTGCTCTCCTTTTAAGCCATTCTGACCACCTTTGACCCCAACAGCTGCCTCTACCTCATGCAGTGACCTTGAGAAATGTGGTTCTTCATTTTGGCTCACTCTGTATTAATAAAGGATCATAGTTACAGTTGAAAAAAGCAGAATGGTATTCTCCGTTGTAGTTTTAGATTCATTCCTCATGGATGCAATTTTATTGTGTAGTGAGTAGCGATCCATTTATTTTTATGGAGGCGATCCCAGGTACGCTCCCAGCCTTGGCCTGACCTGCACACTCTCACAAACAGAGACAAAATAATGCACACTGGAATCAAACAACAAAGAATATAATGAAATTAAATGAAATAAATGGAAACAATACCATCCCTGTACCCCAATGGCGAAATTACATTGAACACATAAACACATACAACCCCCCACAGCAAAATCCATGGAAAACAGCACCGGATGTAATGAAATGATGACGATAGTAAGTCCAGAGATCTATATGTTGAAAGGGAATGAAAAAACAGTCCTACCGGTAGACAATGTAAAGGTGAAGACGGGTGGATGGTTCAGGAGCGCTCCTTTTCTTGCGGGAAAGCCATGAATCCACTATCAGTCCTGCACACAGGTAGACAGAAGACGATCCAGACCCCAACAGTGAAACAATCCAGGACACAACGACTAAATACAGTTAATCAACAGAAGGCAGCCAGACAGGAACACAGAATACAACAAAAAAGACTTTTTTTTTCCTTCTTTTTTTCCTTTGGACACCTGCCCTCCCTTTAAGCCACTCTGACCACCTTTGACCCCAACAGCCCCTCCTGGGACTGCTGGGAAATGCGGTTTTAACTAATAGTAGCGCTGCTACAAGTGTAGATGTTTAACTTCAGCCTGGCTGTTACACATAACGGACTGACATTCTGAGTAAATTGAATTTTTTTAAATTGCTCAGATATGAGGAATGTCATGACTGTGGATAACACGTGTTCCACAGACCACATTTTGAGAACCATTGTGAAAAGTTTCCCACCTGATTTGCGAACGTAAGTTTACCTATTCATAGACCATCATTCGAGAGATTAACCATCACAGAGTGGAGGCACGCATGGAACACTTGGTGAATGGAGGTAAGAAACAACATTTTCAGTAACCTTTTACAAAGTCACCAGCTGTACTGGCACTACTGCAAGACAAAGCTTAAACCTTGTAATTTTGCCAAATTTCCCCCTCTGGACAAATAAAGTTCTGTCTTTCAAAGACTGAAATATTAAATCAGATTGCATTTCTATTTCATGTTAGTGTAACTTCCATATTTCAGTACTTGGTAGATTTGCCTAGTAAGCGTTGTGCTGCTGGTGGTGGTATTTTATCCTTGTAGTGTGTTTCATGGTAGTTGGTCATACAAGGGAGCAGTCCACTTTATGAATGATGCTTTTGCTCAGGTGAAAAAGGGAAAAGCAGTTATTTAAAGAAAAGGAAAAAAAGCACAACGTTAGAAGTAACTGGAATGCGAATTCAAGTTTTAGTGTTATAGTGACAATAGTAATAATATGCATAACTTTGGGTGTTTAAGGGGCTAAATTGTTCTAATTGGGGTTCAGTTTTGCCATTTGTCTCTAATTTCAATGCTGGACTAAAATACAAGAAATACTGCAGGAGGTGCTATTTCAGTCTGCTATAAAACTTTGGCTTGGAATAAAGTATTTATTTTCAACAAAACTATGACCTTAAAATGCAAGGCCAAAGTAACCTTGGAATGGCCCTGGATCAAAAAAGACTTTATATTGTTCCAAAAAAATGTTTATACAAAGTATTTAAAGTATGGGAATTCATTACATACGGTATGCAAATGACATATTTCTTTGTTCTTAAGTTTACTTTTCCAAACATATATCAGTATCACTAAAAAATAGTTTTGAATTTCAGGGCTTTGATATAAAAATATCACAGAGAACAAAATTTAAGTTAATTTTTTTTTTTTTTTTTTTTTATAAAAGTCAAGGGTTTGGATACATTTGCAAAGTTGCTGTGCACAGCCTTGTAATGTCTGATAATGTTAGAAATAATAAATGCATAATTTACTGCAAACACACATTCCGATGTGTACACGAACATATTGATTGAAGTATATTTTCTTAACACATGTAGTAAAACTGATTTAGTGCAATGGTTTCTATTTGTATTGTTTACTATTAATGTAAAGATTTAATCAACATAAAGATACTATCCAGAGGATTTGTAAAATTGGGTTAAAGTATGGTGACATGTCCATCGATGTTCTAAAAATTCACACCATCATTTCAAATCGTCATTTATGTACAGTTGAAGTCAGAAGTTTATATACACTTAGGGTGAATTCTTTCTAAAACTCACTTAATAACCTCTCCACAGATTTTATACTAACAAACTATTTGGCATATCATTTAAGATGTCTACTTTGTGTACGGCAAAAGTAATTTTTTCCAACAATGATCACAGACAGTTTATTTCAATTGTTATATTTTTTGTTGCACCCTTGTGTTAAAATTATCTGAACTCATTTTGTCCTCATTACAACAAGCAACAATCAATATCCCAGAATGACAAAGCAAAAATAAAATATTAAATGTTTTTGTAAAATTATCAAAAACAACTGAAATACAGGCAGTCCCCTGGTTACATACGAGATAGGGACTTTAGGTTTGTATTTAAGTTGAATTTGTATGTAAGTCGGAACAGGTACATTATTTTAATAAATGCTATTGTTGACCGACTGTAACCAATTGCTCTGCTAATGAATGATGAAGTTTCACCTCTCTCTGACCTTTTTATTATTTCTACTTTATTTTCAGTGGTGATGGTTTTTCTCTTCTTTACTGTATCACCAGCACTTGCATCAGATTTGTGTTTCAGAGACATTCTTGAAGAGTGAAGACAAAAGGTTAAGATGATCTCTTCTGGACAGCACTATACACGCAATCACAGAAGGAAGGTACCAGTTGTCAACACGTCTGATGTACTGACAAGAGACAACTTCCTGCTATGTACGTAACAGTACAAGCAGGCTTGCTATTGAGAATGAATGGGGGCAGCGACGGGCAGTTCGTCACCAGCCCACCTCACAGTGACCTCCATTACAGTATGCTGCCTGCAGTGTCAGCCCACCGAGAATGAACATGGTGTGGCCAAAGGCGGGTAGTGAGTCGCCCCCATTTAACAGGCAGCCATCCGATGCACACTACAATGCTACCGCCCGCCGCCCCGTTCAGCCACAACCGGGTAACCGCTTGCAGCATTACCAGCTGCCCACCGAGAACGTGGTGGGTGGGCAGTGAAACCGCTTGCTGCCGGATGCCGACCGAGGGACACTACACTGCACGGGCAGCGAAATCGCCTCCGTCCAGCCACCGCTTGCAACATCCCCAGGCCAAAGATGACGGAGTGGCAGTTACTGAGGCGCATGCGTCGCAGCTGCAGCCCCGTTCGTAGGTCGGATGTCCGTAACCTGGGGACTACCTGTATCCCATTGACACAAGTATTCATACCCTTAACTGTTAGTTAGTTGAAGCACCTTTGGCATCTATAATAGCCTGAGGTCTTCTTGGGTTATAATGTGGTAAGCTAAACACCTGGATTTGGGAATTTTCTGCTATGTTCTCTGCATAACCACTTTAAGCTCAGTCAGGTTGGATGGAGACTGTCTGTGAACAGCTATTTTCAGGTCCCTCCAGAGATACTCGGTTGGATTCAAGTCCAGGCACTGGCTGAGCAACTGAAGGACATTCACAGAGTTGTCCCTAAGCCACTCCCATGTTGTCTTTGCTTTGTGCTTAGGGTTACTGTTGTGTTGGAAGGTGAACCTAAAGTCCAGAGTGCTCCGGAGTAGGTTTTCATTAAGGATATCTCTGTTCATTCAGTTTTCCCTCATCCCTGTCTAGTCTCCCAGTCCCTGACTCTGATAAACAATCCCACAGCATGATGCTGCCATCACCAAGGTTTACTGCTGGAATGGTATTGTATAGGTGATGAGCACCTTTTTGCAAACTCCAAGCAAGCTTCCATGTGTTCTTTACTAATGAATGGCATGGCATCTGTTGGGCCACACTATCATAGAGTTCATATTGGTAGAGTTTTGCAGTAATAGTTGCCTTAAGGAAGTTTAATACAGTGGACCCTTGAATTACGAACTCAAGTTGGTTGTAAGTCAAGACTATTTTTCCCATAAGAAATAATGGAAATACCCATAATGCATTCCAGACCTCCCACACCAACACTTACTTAACCTTCCATCCATCCATCCATTTTCCAACCCGCTGAATCCGAACACAGGGTCACGGGGGTCTGCTGGAGCCAATCCCAGCCAACACAGGGCACAAGGCAGGAACCAATCCCGGGCAGGGTGCCAACCCACCGCAGTTACTTAACATTTTCATAATAAAAAAAGGTTGTAAAATGTGCATAATTTACCAAAAACACCAATAATGTTTCTAATGTACTAATGAAAAAGTTATAAAAAGTGCCTAGCCTACCAGAAACAACAATTTCATACTGTACTCACCATTTAAGTTGACATCTTTGGCTTGCATAAAGGGAGGAGGAGGAGAATGAAATGTAAGGTGGTTATTATTTGGAAGGAGAACCCCCTTCCATAAGAACATCAGGACTCTGGCTCTCTGGTGTCCTTTCTCTCCTTAGGAGAGGCTGTAGCCCACTAGGACCTGCTTCTAGCCCTAGCTTTTCCACAAATTATAGACTCCAATAGGCTATCACCTGCCATCTGCCTTTCGTTTATCCACACTAATAATAGCTTTTCTACCTCGTCTAACACTGTTGATCGTGACTTACTAATTTGAGTAAACACCTTTAGCAACACTAGCTTCCTTATACAAATCTTTTCTTTGTAAAATTGTCGAGATGGTGGATTTCGACATGCTGTACATATTAGCAAGATTGGTCACATGAACGGCACTCACATTTCTGCACAATTTCTTTCTTTGTTTTGATTGTGATTGCTCTCTTTACCTTCATTACCTTCTCTTCCTTCCTTAGCTTCTTTTCTAGCTTTTTGGGGTCATTTTGATGGAAATTATCGAAATAAATTATATAAATCACTGCACTGACTGAAATTACATCCACAAACACACATATCTGGGTTCGACTGATGCTTACGAACGCTCTCGGCTGTTTGTTTACAATTGCACAAGCGGATACACGTGACCGCATTCGGGTCATAATTCAAAACAAAAATTTTGGTTGTAAACCAAGCTGTTTGCATGTCAAACTAGTTGTATATCGAGGGTCGACTGTACTTCTACACAACAGGACCTATGGAGTTCAGTCAGAGTGACCATTGGGTTCATTTTGTCCCCTCTCTTTCCAAGTCCGCTCCCACGATTGCTTAGTTTGGCAAGGTGGCCAGCTCAATGAAGAGCTGTGGTTCTTCAAAACATCATTTATGAACTAGGAAGACAACTGTGCTTTTGAGAACCTTCAATGCTTTAGAAATTTTTTGTGCAATTACTGTCAGTCTTTCTCACAATTGAAGGTACTTTCAGAGACTGTTGTTGAGATAGCTTGCTGATTGGGACAGTTAGAACTACATGCTACAGCGAGATGTACTTGTGCATTCATGTGTTAGGGTTCCGTCAACTTCTCATGTGTTTCATGAGCACAAGAAAGATTGAGTAGCCATTCCTTCGAATGTGAAAAAGTGATAAAGCAGACAAAAACATCCTTGTAATAGAGCATTGAATGAAAACAGTGTCTTATTATTAATTTTTCATGTGTTTTGGTGTTGTTTGAGCAAAATGTGTAATTTCTGGGGTCAGGGAATGCTTAAGTGTTTTTCATTTAAATTAAACATAATTAGGTGATAATGCTATGAAGATTCACATTAACCTTATGGAAGAGGTTTTCAGGAATGGATTAGCTTTGTAAAGTGTTGGAAACATGTATGGCAGAGTTCATTTAACAGTTTTCTCAGTATCCTTATCTTACTTACTGTTAAAGGATAAATGTTTTCTGAATTCAGTTTATGAAGTATGTTTGTGTGTTGGAGGTAATAGCTATTAGGAATCGTTTTGTTTAGCCACGCAAAAACATTACGTTGAACATTTATGATGCATAATTTTGTGGTGATGCTACTTGAATAGCTCTTGTTATAATTTTTAACAGTTGTACTATGGACAGGGTGGCCTTTTTTTAGTAGTGATAACATTCTTGACAAATCTGTGACTCTGTGTCTATGAAAACTCTCGTGTTGCTTTCCTGATACATGTACCAGCTTATCTGGCACCTTCTGCCAAGTTACTTTCTGATCTACTTAAATTGTTCGTCTTACTCATTCTTGTTTAGAACTGCATGTGCAGATAATGCATTGGTTTCTGTCCATTTGTATTGCTTGCAGATAAAATGCTGTCCCTGACTGAAAATTTACATATGCAGAAGTCCGAATGTACCTAACAAAGTAGCCCCTCACTTTAGTTGATACCAAGCGTCACATCACCTTACTTTCAAGGACAGGTTCATCTCAATAAATTGGAATATCATCGTAAAGTTAATTTATTTCAGTAATTCAATTCAAAAAATGAAACTCCTATATTATATAGATTCATTACACACAGTTGTTTATTTCTTTTTTATTTTGATGATTATGGCTTACAGGTAAAAAAAAACCAACTCAAAATTCAGTATCTCAGCAAATGAGAATATTAAATAAGACCAATAAAAAAAATATATTTTTAATATAGAAATGGTGGCCTACTGAAAAATATGTCCATGAATTACTGCATCAATGCAGTGTGGCATGGACGCGATCAGCCTGTGGCACTGCTGAGGTGTTATGTAAGCCCAGGATGTTTGATAGCGGCATTCAGCTCATCTGCATTGTTGGGTCTGGTGTCTCTTATCTTCCTCTTAACAATACAGGTCAGGCAAGTTTGCTTGCCAGTGAAGCACAGTGATATCATGGTCATTAAACCAGGTATTGGTACTTTTGGCAGTGTGGGCAGGTGCCAAGTCCTGCTGGAACATGAAATCAGCTTCTCCATAAAGTTTGTCAACAGAAGCAAGAATGAAGTGCTCTAAAATTTCCTGGTAGACGACTGCGCTGACTTTGGATTTAATAAAACACAGTGGAGCAACACCAGCAGAGGACATGGTTCCCCAAATCATCACTGACTGTGGAAACTTCACACTGAACTTCAAGCAACTTGGATTCTGTGCCTCTCCACTCTTCCTCCAGATTCTGGGACCTTGATTTCCAAATGAAATGCAAAATTTACTTTTATCTGAAAAAAGGACTTTGGACCCACCATTTTCTCCTTAGCCCAGGTAAGATGCTTCTGACATTGTATCTGGTTCAGGAGTGGCTTGACACAAGGAATGCAACAGTTGAAGCCCATGTCCCGGGTACGTCTGTGTGTGGTGGCTCTTGAAGCACTGACTAAAGCCTCGGTTTACTCCTTGTGAATCTCACCCAAATTCTTGAATGGGCTGTGCTTCACAATCCTCTCAAGACTACAGTTATCCCTGTTGCTTGTGTACCTTTTTCTGCCTTGTTGAAGGGTGTCAATTACTGTCTTCTGGACAACTGTCAAGTCAGCAGTCTTCCCCATGATTGTGTGACCTTCTGAACCAGACTGAGAGACCATTTAAAAGCTCAGGACACCTTTGCAGGTGTTTTGGGTTAATTAGTGGAGTGGAATGTGACACCAGGAGTCTATAATATTGAACTTTTTCACAATATTCTAGTTTTCTGAGATAATGAATTTTGGGTTTTCATTAGCTATAAGCCATTATCAGCAAAATGAAAAGAAATAAACGCTTGAACTGTATCACTCTGTGTGTAATGAATCTATATGAGTTTCACTTTTTGAATTGAATTACTGAAATAAACTTTTCGATGTTATTCTAATTTATTGCGATGCACCTGTACAGAGAGAGAGAGACTTGTGAATTTACTAACATGTGTGTTCATACATATGTGTTAGAGGTGGGTGAAAAATACAGTAGTGTGTTATTTTTATTGAGATTAAGTTCGAGTTCTGGGTAAACAAAGGATTAGAGGATTTTTTTTTCCTTTCACAGTTACAAATCTCTGCAGCAGTGCTAATGTTTGCATTGTGTCATCTGTTGGGATGAAGAAGTGATGGATTTTATTTGAATTTGGATTCCCACTATATTAGCATTGCTGCAGAGATTATACTATATCTTCTGTCTACATTTACATTGGCATTTACATTCAGTTTGGCCTCTACTGTGCTACAGAGAAGAGAGATCTTAATATGAATTTTACTGTTTGCAGGCATTGTCATATTACATCATGTACTCTGGCGCACAATAATCTAGGATTGTCTGTCCAACTACAGATGTCAGGAATACTTGAACGTTGAGTCATACTAAATTTACAATTCCACACTAGCACAAACTATTTTAATCAATGAGACTAGGGTGTTTTTTTTATTTAAAAAAAAAAACAAAGATTAATAGAGGACTGGAACTTTCCTCAATAATTGAGAACTAAACAGTATTCTACATATTCTGCCTTTTTATGTAAAGTGAATTTAATTTTGAAAATAGCATATTGATGATCTGTGTGTATCGGATTGCAGCATATAAAGCTCCAATAATTGCACATATGCACATACAGGTATTCAGATGTTTGAAATATGAAACATTCCAGTACTTGAAGTTGATTTCCATGGTTAAGTGAAATTATTAATCATTTCTTTTTAGGTATAGTGCATTGACACATTTTTCTCTAGGGGTGTTATTTAAACTTTTAACAGCCTTCAGTCAGAAAAAAAGGAATAATAAACAGCAATATACTGAAGAAATGAACACCTAGTTCTTTGTTTATAAATAAAAAATACAGTGTTAACGTACACTATCCCAACAATTGGGGTATTATATTTTGGGCTCCTTAGCAGTTCCCATCCCTAATACAGTATAATCATTTATATACAGTATGTACATTATACAGTATAATTGCACAGTCTGATAAAAATGCAAGAAGTGTTGGAATTGAATATGATTTACAAATCTGCGTTTTAATTGTGTGAGATTTTATGTTGTCACAAACGGTCGGGGTCCTTGTCCTGCCGTAACGCCTTTTCACTGAGAGGATCAGGGGAGTAAGCATGGGCAGAACAGTAACTCCCCCAGGACACTAGATGGCAGCCCCCATGGGTTGCAGTGGTGCCTCGGACTCCTGCAGGGCTTCATGGGAGATGGAGTTATCTACAACCCTGTTGGAATCCGGGGGTGCCGACAGGGGGTGCTGCAGCTGTTCCTGAGCCCATGTGAGCAGTTTTTCCGCCACACCCAGAAAGTGGGGCAACGAGCACCTGGAGCACTTCCGGATGACTTTTATATAAGGGGCCAGCAGAGACTACTCGGTGAACCAGAGTCAGGAGGAGGGAGATGAAGCTTGCTGAGGAAGACTGGAGGAGAAAGAGTAAAAGTAGAGAATTCTGTTAAGGTGTGCTATTTGTACTTGGACTATGTTGTGGGCTCGTGGGAACGGCAAAGACGTTCTTCATGAGGGAAGAAAATAAAATTAAAAACTTGTGCTTTTATAAGTGTGCATCCTGTGTCTGTCTCTGTCGGGTTAAGCGCTGGTATAGCTCCATCTGCTGTCCACAATGTATAAATTTGAAAAACATTATCTAAACCTTTTCTTTAAATGTGTTGTTGTAGGAATGTTTTTGTACCTCATACCTATTTATAAATATTAGTTATAGGTAGGCAATCCAGGTTTTCATGCCTACAACTTTCTGATTGCTATTGACTTCGCAAGTTGCATCAAGGCCACAGATAAAACAGAAACGGAACATTAAGAAACTATACATATGTGCATGTGAAAGGAAACTTCTTTGTCATCTTCTGTTCAGAGACAACATGCAAGTTGAGCACAAATATGTAAAAATGCAAGCTGAGCACAAATATGTAAAAGTCCTTGCTCCCATGTGTAAAAACTGTCCAAACTGGGTTTCTTCCGAGATAGGTCTTATAATAAAACACTTTTGGAGTTTCAGCAATGGTTGTCAGTGAAATTATATCAGTGAATCACATTAATATTGTAAACAGCCAGCCTACATTTTGTGTGGTTGTCAGTTTGTGTTAATGAAACACAGTTGTTTAAAAAAAAATATTACAATCACGATCAAATTACTAGTTTTTGAAAGAATACTTTAGTTTTTTTTTTTGTTGTTAGGTTAATGCAGTTCATCATATAAACTGGAGCTGTAACATAACAAATATATTCCTTTTGAGTATCTGAGATCAAAATAGTGAAAAAACTATATTTCTGTTTAGATGTAAATTACCATAACAGTTCTGCACTTTTTGCAGTGATTTTACTTGTTTTTCATAAATAACTGCAATTATGTTTTAACCAATAGAATGCAAATCATTTTCTCTGTTATGCGATTCATACTTGCTTCTTTAGCCTTTTTTGAAAACACCTTAAATTCTTGCTTACTCCACCCTTTTTCTGTTCCAGAGTTTGAGGAGGGCTTTGAGTGTGTAATATTAGCTGTAAGTACGCCAGAATGATTCACTTTGTTTTTGGAACAAAATGTTCTTTGTTAATTGCATCTTTCACAAAGTATTTTTAGTCATGCCTTAATAAATATTTATTTGCTTATAGTTCATATTCCAGTTGCAAGCATGAACATTTTAGGAGCATAAAACAAGCTTTTGCTATATATGAGCTAAAATAAGTAGTAATTCTGCTAATGACCTCAAGCGATGTTTGCATGTACTATGCCTCTCACCAGTTTGTGTTGTAGGAGTAAAGGGCGTGGGGTAATTTGATATTTGGCTTTGTTGTGCAAAAAAGTAGCAACTGATAGGCAAATAAGTCAGCTGCATTCATTTAACTTACATTTTAATATGACCCATAACTACCCTCTGCATTTGTTGGTTCAGTAGATTTTTTTTCCTCAAAAGAAATGTTTGCTTGCCAGTTTAAAAAAGGCTTTTGATCACAATTGTACATATGTAGGGATTTTATTTTTTGTAGTCTTTAGTACTTTTGTTACCACTGATTACACCTGGCATCAGTTAAGTCTTGTTCTGAAAAAAACAAATAATACTGCATTATAATTAAATACAGATAACTAACATAAGTGAAATATGTATACTTGGGTAATGAGAGAAAATGATTTCACATTGCCAAACGCTTTCTCTGCCAAGTTGTCTGACTGATAAAGGGAGGAAAGTTGGGAGGGTAAAGATTGGATGATGTATTGCAAAATTAATTGTTCCCAAGTTGGGCATTTCTGTACAGAGGGTTTCCTTTAGTTTTAAATATTGTTAATTATTAATTGCATAGTGGTGATTGCTGTTGATATGGGTTTCAGTTAAGTTTCGAAACAGAATAATACTGTGCTAGATAAAAGATTATACTGGCACGTTGATGCCAGTGTAAACATCTAAGCAGATTCAAAGTGGTGGTTAGTTAAGTGAATTTAGAATAGGAAGATTTTTATACAGAGTTTTTTCTTTAAAACTACCTGTGCATCCAGATATGTTGAATCATATCTAATGATATGTAAATGAAGAAATGGTGCCTGCTTAATTTTAAATGTTCAGTATTTCCAGTAGTCTTTGAGGTGTATATTTGGTACCAATGTCTAATCTTGTTGCATATTGGTTGGACATGTAATTTATAAATTTATCTGTAGTCTGTATACTTCACAATACCAGTGCTTTTTACACCTTTTTAAGTTTTGAATTTTTAAACAGTTGAAGTTACATTTGTTTGTTTGCAGGTGAACATCCAATAAACTGTGGTAATGTTTTATATTCTTTTTTTTTTTTTTTTTCTTCTTCTTCTTTTTTGTACACCCAGGATACTGATGAAGTGATTAATGTTCGTCGCCAGTCAAAAGCTTGGTGCTGGTGCATGTGTCTTGGATTAGCACTGATGCTGTCGGGTGTGGTCGTAGGAGGTGCTTATCTCTATAGATATTTTGTTTTCCAGGTGAAAATTCTTTATTTATGTTTTGTTTTTTTTTTTAAACACAAATATATTGCCAGTAAAGTAAATCTTATTATTTTATAAATGCAAGTTTGTCTACTTTGGACACTGTAAATTGTCATAGCAAGATATTTAAAGTGGGTTAGTAAAGGAGTGAATGTGATACTAAAATTGTTAATGAGGCAGTTGTATTAATTTTTTTTTAAACAAGTATGATGTTCATTTTTTGTGCAGTGTCTTAATTATTTATTTATTTATTTTTTTTAAAGGATGATCTGAGTAGACCATTCATCTGTGGTGTTGATTACCAAGAGCGAGATTTCATCTTCCCAGATATTGACCTTCCCACTCCAGCAGGAGCCTTAAGAAGAATTGAAGAAAGAATACAGTTTCTGGAAAATGAACAAGTTGAGCTTATCAATGTTCCTGTTCCAGAATTTGCTGATAGCGATCCTGCTGATATTGTGCATGATTTCCACAGGGTAAGGTGATTTTGTTATGAGAACAAGTCTAATAGAGGCAGTTTTTCAAAGGATTATTTCTATTTACGGCACAAGTGTTTTCTATAAACTAAATCATATACGATTTTATGAGAACAAGTCTAATAGAGGCAGTTTTTCAAAGGATATATATATATATATATATATATATATATATATATATATATATATATATATATATATATATAATTGACTAAGCAGCCGACATGGCACACAAGACAACCATGGGATATGCACGACATAGCCACGCCCGCCAACTCGCAGAGCCCCGCCCACCAACTCTAAGACCATGGGATGAGAACGCCTGCTGACCCGCCCGCCTGACTTTTACCAGCATTCACTGCAATGTACTGGAGTGTAAAACTATCACAGCTGCTAAGCTTTCAGCCACGTGAGATTGAGCAATAACAGGTCTGTGATGCCCTTAGGTGTCCGAGGCTGCACGCGCGCTACACTGAATGGATCAACGTGTGTCTACCCGGCGCCGAGAGGCGTGGGTAAGCTGTTGAACCCCATTCGTGATGGGGACCGGGGCTTGCAATTGTTTCCCACGAACGAGGAATTCCCAGTAAGTGTGGGTCATAAGCTTGCACTGATTAAGTCCCTGCCCTTTGTACACACCGCCCGTCGCTACTACTGATTGGATGGTTTAGTGAGGTCCTCGGATTGGCCCTGCCGCGGTCGCTCGCGGCCTCTGGCGGAGCGCCGAGAAGATGATCGAACTTGACTATCTAGAGGAAGTAAAAGTCGTAATTCTGTAGGTGAACCTGCGGAAGGATCATTACCGGTTGTGCCGACCCGTCATTGGACGGTTAGGACCCGAAACCTCTCGGGCCCACTTCCCCGCCTTCTCTCTGGAGAGGCGGAGGGGGCAGAAAGGACGTCCTCCCCCTCTCCCCCGTTCTGCCCTCCGCGCTCGACCGCTGTCCAGCCCCGTCCCTCGCTTTGGGAGGTGGGGGCGCGGCGGCGGTCCTCCAGTTTTCAGTCACGGACGATTGTATGTTGCTCTCTCCAGAGTTCCATCTTTTCATTCACGTACAGTCGTATCCTCACACCCACCCCATTTGGACAACTGTGTCTTTCAGGAAGTGTTCACCCATCAATACATAATTATGCGGCATATGCTACGCCGCGGGTTGGCTAGTTATTTCTATTTACGGCACAAGTGTTTTCTATTAACTAAATCATATACTTGTTTTTTTTCCTTCTGATGTTTTACCACTGCTGTTGGTACTGTAACATTTTACTAAAAATGACTGACATTAGAAGAGTGAATGCTGTTTAAAGAAAAAAAAAAAGATATCGCTATACATCTTCTCAGTGATAAATCACTCATCTTTAGAGAGCAACAAAAAGAATGATGTTCCATAGAAAAACAGATGCCTTCCAGTGAAATCTAGATGAACGTTGTGTTTAGAACTGTAGCTTGCAGGGTTTCAGGGTGCTTGGTTCTGTTTTTAGGCAGTGGAAAATTTAATAGTGCTTATGTATACTCATTTAAATTTTTATTAAAAAGTTGTGCAGATTTAATTTATCAATATTTTTCAGTGTGCCTCATACAAGTAAGTAATGTGTCAGACTACTAAAGATCCTTAGTCTTAGCAGTCTTTAATTTTTTAACAGTTGTGTTACTGGAATGATGTTAATGTAAAAGTAGAAATGTGTAGACAGTTTTGAATGGTGGGGATGGGCATCTTGAGAAGACAAGAATGATTTATGAAATGTCATCTTTCTCACTGTATTTAGTGTTGTGCTAAAATCTAGCTAAAGCAATGGTTTTTCAAGAGAGTCAACCTCCTGTATTAAATCTAACAACTCAGTTTTGTAAAGTTCTGAATTTTTTAACTTAAACAGGCTTCTTGAATGAATAGATTACTATGTCTTCAGTGGGCAGTAGCTAATAAACTTCTAAAGTTATTTTAAATTTCAAGCATTTTAATTTTGTGACTATCACTAGTAACTTGGACAAGTAAACACTTGTGAACATACACCTGATTTCTTCCCCATTGCAGCCAAAAATGACAGAAGGTGGCATTAATTGTCCAAACATTCATATAGACCTGTAGTTTTTCTGTTTTGGATACGAGGTAGTTTTTCTTAGCCACTCTGCCGTAAATGTCTTAAGAGTTCCTAGACAAAGACAAAATATTTGTATAAAAAGTTGCATTACAGTTCTTAATGAACATGTGACAGACTTAGTCTGTTGGGTACTAATTGCATCACTGTGAAAAGGACTTTGAAGTAAGATGACTTTCTAATTAAATAGTTCTCCTATTCAGAGCAGATAGGTGGACAGAATTTTTATGAGAAAGTTTAAGATGAAATGTTCTATCATAGCACAGATAGACGCCTTTCTGTTCTAAATAGAACATGGTTATGGTTATTGCCCACTAGGGCATTTTTGTCATTGTAGCATTGCTCTCATTCCAAATACCAGCAAAGGTATACTGTTTCTTAGTTAACCTGTCTTCATACACTAGCCTGAGATAAAATTTGCTATTTTTCTCCAACTAGAAACTGACTGCTTATCTTGATCTCAGTCTGAACAAATGCTACGTAATCCCATTGAACACTTCAATTGTTATGCCACCAAGGGATTTCCGTGAACTCCTAATTAACATCAAGGTATGTTGTGAAATGTACCATTTATTTCTTTTTGTTTACATTAGTATTGCACACTGTGATTTGGAATAGTTGAATTGTTATTTGTACTGATATGACTTGTTTTATATAGGCTGGAACATACTTGCCTCAGTCATACCTGATCCATGAACAGATGGTTGTGACAGACCGCATTGAAAATGTGGACCAGCTTGGCTATTTTATTTATAGTGTATGCCGTGGAAAAGAAACCTTTAAACTTCAGCGAAGGGACTCAATTATAGGTGAGAAAATAAGTTATACTTAGTATGAAAAACATATAATCTTTGGCCTGTGTCATTTAGAAACAAACAATTATATTTTGGATGTAAGTTTTGTACCAGTCTGTAGTCTTCATTATATGGTATTTACAAGTCCTCAATGGTTCTATAGCATTTGTGGAGGCTCAAAAGTCAAACTAGAAAAATAACTAGGTTATACTATCAAACAAATGTAACCATCAATTTACTTTTATACATCAGTAAAATGTATAACCAATGTTTTGGTTAATCAGTATACACCCTTAATAATGACTATCCATTGCATTCATTACAACTAAAAAAAAAACACTCTGGGCTGTTGTAAATCGAACAAAGCTAAAGATGCTGTTGGGTTCATCCAAAACTATAAGCTATAATTCAAAATATTCAACCAATCTTTCTTACATTTTTGATGCATCTGTAAAGGAGAAAAAGGTCCTTATTACAGCAATCCCATCTTATTCCTTGGTGGTTGCTTCTGTCCACAGCACTCAATTTGCAAACCGAAACTGAGTGAATGCTGCAAATGTATTACTTTTTTTAAACTATTTGCATTGGCAGCACAGTGGCGCAGTGGCAGCGCTGCTGCCTTGCAGTAAGGAGACCTGAGTTCGCTTCACGGGTCCTTCCTTTGTGGAGTTTGCATGTTCTCCCCGTGTCTGCGTGGGTTTCCTCTGCGTGCTCTGGTTTCCTCCCACAGTCCAAAGACATGCAGGTTAGGTGCATTGGCGATCCTAAATTGTCCCTAGTATGTGTTCGGTGTGTGTGCGTCTGCCCTGTGGTGGGCTGGCGCCCTGCCCAGGGTTTGTTTCCTGCCTTGCATCCGGTGTTGGCTGAGATTGGTTTCAGCAGACCCCTGTGACCCTGTAGTTAGGATATAGCGGGTTGGATAATGACTGACTGACTGTTTGCATTAAAATGTTGCTATTTATCATTTGTTAATGTAGTAGCTTCCTGATAAACACCCTGGATTATTTTACAGAATATTTGAGATGTTGTGAATAAAAATGTCTGCTAAATAAAAAATTATGCTGAAGACTAAATACTTGCAATGCAACATTTAATACATTGAGTTAGTTCATTGTTCATTTGAAACAAATGTATCTCTCAGTGCCTCGATTTATATAAGAGAGAGAGAGAGACCTTGTGTCTTCTAACCTCAAGGACCAAAAAGCTGCTTATCTGGGGGAACAATAAGATAGCGACAGTGTTAAGTATGTTCAAGCAGTTATGATTTTTTTTTTTTTGGGGTGTGGACTTTATATGCACATTAATATAAGAAGTGCTAAGTGTGTCCAGTTCTACCTTCCTTATGATTATGTCACTTTGCATATACAGACATTCCTAGTTTTGTGAAGTGGCTGTGTTTTCAAGTGTCACTTCATTTGAAGGCTGCAGTATTATTCACTAGTGCGCAAGTCCAAAAACTGTTCATGTTTTGTGAAGTCAACACAAGTAAAACAACGATGAAAAAAAATGTAAACATAATAATAATGTAGTGAAACAGGGTGCCAGCACTTGTGGCTTTTATGAATGTAAGCTACTTTTTCATGGTTGAATTTTATGACTCGTTATCATTACAAGGGCCTGCTCAGCAAGCCAACAGTTCTAGATGGTTGTGTGGATGCGTCCCTTTTTGTTGGCTCTTGTATGTACATAATGGTACCCAGAAAACTACTGAGCTTTTCCTGCTTAGATGAGGTGGCTTTTGCACTTACCGCTGCCACCATTACCATACTAATTTGTAAAAATACACATTTAAATGTACCTGAAAGATTCAGAATCATTAACTTGGCTGAATATATTTGAATGTTCTTTCAAATTAGAATACTCAATCCTTCATTTTTGGTTAATTTGACAGTGGCAATATGAAGAATGTTGTTGTTTTAAGAACAGGAAATGTTGAAACAAGTTGTGAACAATTGTGAAAAAGATGTTAGAAATGTGGGGTTTCCCTTCTGTTTCAGTGAATCTCATTTTACTAGATTGTTACCATCTGTTTGCTTGCTGAGGTAGCTTCAGTTTTTCAGAAAGCATGCAATTTACAGATTCTGGTGACATTTCTTTGAGAAAAGGGTCACTTTTAAGACACCATTATCGTGAATATTGAAAGAAAATGTAATCATTTTTTTTTTTTTTTTAAATAAATACAAGCATAAAATACAGAAGCATGAAAATAATGAAAGCTCACATTTTGGATGAAGATTAACAATCTACTCACCACCATCCTCAATCCAGGTCTGCAGTGCACATAGACATTTTGCTAAAACAAAACTGAACATTCTTCAAATACACAACATATACAATGTTTGAGGAAAAGTGTCGTGCACCTCCCCATAAAAAAGAAAAGTCACCTATGCCTCCTGCCCTTACTGAGATGAGAGTTCCCTTAATTTGCTCAAAGCTTCCTCTAAATACTGCTGGGTCTTATTCTTGTCAGAATGCCCTTTAGGGTTTAAAAAACATTTGTTGTAAGCCCCTCTAAAGATGCACAGATGAAATGTAAGCAAATCTCTTTTGAGGATTTTTCATGTTGGCACACAGCTGGTAAAATGCAAGCAAATCCATACCATAGAATGCACCATTTCTACCACTGGAAGAAAAATCTTCTGTGCAGAAATGGTGCCTTCAACTTGTTTCACAAGTGTTTGCTGTTTGTTTATGGACATTTTCAAAAAAAATAAGTCTATACTAGTTGTTTAAATAATATGAGGGAATGTATTAACAGTGACATTCTCCTATCTACCTTGCATTTCTTTTTCCTTTACAGGCATTCAGAAACGTGAAGCTTTGAATTGCAATACAATCTGTCATTTTGAGAACACGTTTGTTGTTAAGACTGTCATCTGCCAGCAGTAATGAGAGATACGTAACTGAAATTGAATTGCTGTTAAACTTGTGTTCATTTTTCATTTTTGTCTAGTGATTGGTCTTTGTTTTGCTTTTTTTTACCTTTAAGTTTATCCCCCCCAACCCCACCCCCAGTTAACCTAGGTTGTACTTCAGTATGTTCCAGTTATACCTGTCCTCTTCTATTAACATCAGATTGTATGAAATTATTCTCTTGGTTGTGTTTTACTGTTTCTAATTTTTTGATCTGTGACAGTAGTATTGAATGATCTTCAGTTTAACTTAAGTCTGCTTGGTTAGTTTTTTTTTGGGTTTAAATAAATATTGGGTAACTGTACATTTTTTTAATCTAAAAATGATAAATTCAAAGTGTGTGTATATATTCATTTAAGAGTTAAAACTATTCACTGCTTTAATATTTACACAAATATTCCTTTGTTTAAACTTCACTTTAAAATAGAATAGTTTCTATTTTAAAATGGTTCAAGTGCAGTAGGCAGATTAACCTTTCACTTGAATGTTTTATATTTTGTTTGCTGTAACAATTAAGACATGCACTCAATTAACATGCTAGTTGGCAATGTATAGCCAATACACTAATCTGTATATAACCAGCATATGTAAAGGTAACCAGTATCAAAATAAATCTTGAACACTTTCGTGACTTTTTTCACTCAATCTGGATTTGCTTTATAAAATGTAATTTCTTTAATAAATGTGCAATATTGTGTTTTCTGATCCAATAAAATTTCTTAATCCTTTTATTCTCTTTATTTTTTCTCTCTCAAGACAATGTTCAATGTGTTTATTTTAATTTTATAGGTGCCAGCTAATCCAGGAACTTAGTTATTAAGTAGGTGGGCTGAATTACATTACAAAATTGGAGGAACTCCTCCTTTAGCAGAGATGGGGTTGGCTCCAAGAATATTGGGCGGGGGGGGGGCATGGGGAAACGGGGGCACTCAGTGAGGTCATTATAAAAGGTAAGCCCCACAGGGATATTAACTGACAATAGTGGGGAATCTTGTATACTATGTTTCCCATTTGGTATGCAGATAGGAGAGCACCTCAAATGCATGAATAACCTTTTTGTCAGGCTGGAATGAGAGAGGGAGTCATTGTCATTCAGTGCATTTACATGTATAATAACATGTAATTGGGTTATGCACAGAAACCCAGTTTCAAAACTGCCATATATAACTGGTTAGAGAAAGTGGGTAATTGGTCTCTGACAGACTGGGTTAACAGATGTAGATTTCTCCACAAGTAACCCGGTTATACGGCCATGTAAACCATTAAGGCTGCAGTAAAGGATTTTGTAATCTGCGCATGGCCACGTAACGTTATCATAAACATTTGAACATGGTAAGTGACAGCAACAAGAATATAATGAATAACAGCAGATCCATGCATTTTTGGAGCAACACTGAAAACCCCCTAATATTAAACCTCATGAAGGAATTTAAGATTTTGATTTGTTTAGATGGACAAAAGCAATGAAACTGTGAAAAGGTAATTTTCCTGAGACAAGTGGTAAGTTCACCACATTATTCCTTCTCCTAAATGAAATAATTATTTCAGAAGTCGCCAAATTTTTTGATGAGCTGTGTACGTACAGTGCTAAGCTCAGCAGCATAATTTCTGAAACACAGGAGATTTAACTCTTTTGTGCAGTGTACTGGTGATTTTGTGTGTGCATGTTAATGCACTCATTGTTGGAGTAAATGAAATAAATATGGGCTTTAGTGAAAAGCTCAAGCGCAAAACTCACTGACAAAGTTTCTTTCTTGAATATTGTATTGGTGCCACGCTGTCTAGTCAAGGTAAGGTTGAAATTAAGACTGACTTGGATATTGTTGCCTGATAATAAACAACATTTAGACCGGTTTGGACTAGGATGGCATTGCTATTAAGCATGAGAGGCAAAAATGTACTGAAAATGCAAATGTACAAGTTAGGTGAACAGTGTTTAATTTGGGTAATGGGGGTGCAGGAAGCTTCAGACATGTCAGGTTAAACAGATCAAATGGTGGTTCTTATTATTATTAAAATCATAAAATTCATGGTGAAACTAAACCTCTTTTTAATTTCTAACCAGCAGGTAATGAGAACAGAAGCAATAGAAACTAAGGTGTGCTTAGTGCTAGAAGTAGTAAAAGTAAAGCAAATTGGAGTTGGAGATAAGTGCACTTAACATATGTTTTAGCGATATTAACCTGGCATAATTTTATATACTGGGATGAATTTAGGAACAAAGGAATGCTAAGAAAGATGATGTGGCCATATTTAAATGGAAGGCAAGTCCCATGTTAGTGAGGGTATTTGGGTAAGAATGGAAACCCATAAGGACAGAGGTGTGACAATGGGAGTGTCCCATGCTCCTCCCAGCAAAGAATAGATAAACTTGAAAATATTTTTAAAAAGACAGGAATGTTCTGGTAATGGACTGCCAAATATATGTTGAGGAATCGCTAATAGAAAAATCAGGATTTGTAAAGTTCACTTTGTCCCAGTACTAAGAGGAAACCAGTCTAGAAGTAATACTGTTATCTTGATTTAAGTCTTAGTATCGAGGTTTCAGAATTATTATGCCCTGGCCTTTTACAAGGTTTTAGTAAAGCAAGTGAGGAAAATGTAAATATATTTCATTTGAGAAAGTAATTTCAAAAATACTTAAAACAATAAACTTGGATGAACATCTAGCATTGAAGTAGATTTCTGAGTATGTTACATAAAATGTAGGACAATTATAAGACAAAATTAGAATCAATAGAAAATCTGGATCACTTCAGTGGCGTGAATAATAAGAAAAGAATAAGTGCTGAAGAAAAGACTGCTTTGCAATATGCACCCAGCTTGCAAGCATGAGAGCAACAGTTAAGGAAGATTATACATGTTAAAAGACTAAAGGTGGCAAGGTGGTACCGTGCTGATCAGTTCACATCACAACTTTAGGAGATTATCAAATCCTGATTTGGACACCATCACTGTGGACAATGCAGTGTGTGTATGTGGTGTTTTTCAATTTGATTTCCAAAAACATGATAGGGACACTAGTTCTGTGAGGATGTGTACAGTGGACCAACTAACCCCCTGCCCAAGGTTATTTATTACATTGTTCTTGGTTTACCCCTCAACATATATATCATGGGTGGCCAACTCCAATCCTGGAAGCCACCGGGGCTACAGGTTTTCATTCTGTTAATTATTGACTAGTTTCTGCTACTAATTAACTTCATTTAATTTGTTTGCTATTTGACTCAGACCCATTAAATAAGGGCGGAACAATGTCGGTCCTGGATTGTTTTTGCTCCAACGCATTTGCTTCATGAAAAATCATTGCTGATGAAGCACTTATTGTTAAAGTGACATTTTTCTGCTTCATTTTAGTTGTCTTGCTTGTTAAGATTTCAAACCCTTAATTGCTTATTTTAGTCTTGGGCAGCTGTATTCATTGTTTTAAGTGCTCCTTTTTAGCAATACTATGCAGCAGTTCTACATCTAGCTTGTCTCCATTTCCACCCGTGTGTATTCATCATTCACTATTTGGTAATCAGAAGGAAACTGAAGAGAAAGTGAAGAACTAAAAATTACTCCTCAGTTTTAGGCTTCAAATCACTTGGATGATACATGTATCATTAGAAAGACAAAAAAAATCAGATTTAAGAATGAACTGACATGGTAGAGTCACACTAACAAGCCTTAAAATTAAATAAGATCTGTTATTGGTGAGTATTGGCTTCTAATTAAGCAACTGGGCTGGAATAAAAAACTGTAGCTACTACGGCTCTCCAGGATTAGAGTTGGCCACCTCCGATATATATTGCCACTTGAATCCACTCCTCCATCCACCGTGAACCTGCACAATACAGTTTTGTGACAAGGGGCCAGTGACTAGCCATGCAGAATCTGGCACAAGACAGGACCCAGCCCTACTTGCTGCCACATTAATTCATTCAATCATTCAGTCACTTGAATCAGTCACACTGTTAAATCAGTTGTCAAGCATCAGATGTGAATGGCAACTGGGAAGTGTTGAGAACATCTAAATAAAGATGAGAGATGAAGTGTATGGTTGGATAAGGGGGCACTGAGACTCAAGGATACATGGCTGTTGAGGAAAAGTAGAGTCATAATGGTGGTGACAATGATCTGTATGGAATTAAAATGCTAGAAAAGAAGTTGGAAGGGCACAAGAACCAGAGACAGGAGTTTGCAGGTAAGATGCAGAATGAGGAAGGAAAGGCAAATAATGTATGTTCAAGATCGCAATCAGATGACAAAAGAACAAGAGGTAGTTGGTGGGTGTGAATTGTTTGAAAAATGCAGAAGGGGAACATTATGATTAATAGTAATGGGATTAATGATACCTTCAAGTAAATGGACGAGAATGAATGAGACCATGTTCATTGTGAGAAAACAAGAACTGGTTTGTAAGTTTTCAAAAGAGGAGGTCACAAACGCACTAACATAGATGAAGGCAGGTAAAGCAGTGCACCTAGCTGCAGTGGTACTGGCAACAATGAAGGCAGCAGAAGCTCCTGGAGTTGAACAGTTGACAAATCTGTGAAATGAGACTTTGCAAAGGGAGGAGATCTGAACAAGTGTCCTCATTCCATCCTACAAAGGAAAGGGTATTCCACTGGATTGAAGGTCATATTGTCCAATCAAGCCTTTGGAGCAGATACTGAAAGTGGGTGAAATGGTGAAAGAGAATAGAATCAGGAGAAACTGAAAGCAATGTGCACCTTAGTTTCATGTCTGGGAAGAGAATAACATGCAATCTTTGTTGTAAATTAAATGCAGGAGAAGCATCAACTGAAAGGAAAGAAGCCGCAATATGCATCTGTAGATTGGGAGAATGTGATTGACAGGTTGAGGTGGCCAATGACATCACCAATGTATGAGGTAGTACAAACGGTGGTCAGGACACCAGATGGGGAGAGTGAAGGTGAGGCTGCATCAGGCATCTGTTCTGTGTTATGTTTTTGATGCTGGTGGTGAAAAGTGAAGTGTGTGAAGGATTCCCATGGGATATTTTTATATGTCAATGACCTTGTAATGATGCCAAAAAGTAAAGCAAAATTGAAGAAAAAGATGCTGAAATGGAAAACAAGTTTGGAATCAAAAGGTCTTAAGGTAAATGCAGGCAAGACCACAGTGATAGTCGTTGGAGAAGGAGCAAGAGATGTGTAAGAGGTGGGTGCATAGCAGCAATGGTAGTAGAACTGTGTGGAGAAACTCACTTCGATGCATGGTTATCAGAGATGGGTGCATAAAAGATGTGGTGGTGTGAAGCATAGTTTGTAGAAAGTGTGCAAGAAGTATTTGCAAAGTAAAATGTCAGCAATCACGTTGTTTTGGAGAAAGTAGGAAAGTTTTGCTACTTGCGTGTCATGTTGAATGAGCAAAAGAACATAAGAAATTTGACCATTGAGAGGAGAACGTGAAGTCCATCAAGATCATTTGTTTAGCTAATTGCTAAGTGGTTCCAGTATCTCATCCAGATTCTTCTACAGAGTTCCAGAGTCCCACAACTCTTTGTGCAAAGAAGTGCTTCCTGGCTTCAGTCCTAAATGCACTTCTCCTTATTTTCCGTGAGTATATGGTTCACTATTAAGTTGAAAGAAATCTACTGGATCCACTTTTGCAATGACTTTGAGAATTTTAAGACATGGAATAGGTCCCTACGCAGTCTCCTCTGTTCGAGACTAAACAGGTTTAATTCTCTCAGTCTGTCAAAGTAGGAAATGTCCTGCAGTCGAGGGATACACTTGGTTGTTCTCCTCTGCACAGTTTCAAGTGCTGCTATGTCTTTCTTGTAGTGTGGTGACCAGAATTGCACACAAGACTCCAGATGCGGTCTAACTAGTGCATTATATAGTTTGAGCATAATGTCCTTTTATTTATATTTAATAGTTTTTATGATATCACTTAACATTTTATTTGCCTTTTTAATTGTTTCTGCACATCATGTTCACACAACATTTTCTTTTAAGCAGATTCCTTTTCAGAGGTTGCTTCCTGTACGACAGTTTCTCTGATCTTATTTATAATTGATCTTCCTTTTACCCACAAATAGCAATTTCCACTTTTCTACATCAAACTGCATTTTTCAAGTTTTAGCCTAAGTGAGGGCACAGAAGTGACAGTGAGGGTGAGAAGTGTGTGAAAAGACTTCTCTTGAGCTTTTTCTCATTTTGACTTCTAAAGAAGCCTCTCTGGCATTGAAGGGTAAAGTTTATGAAAGTTGTGTGTAGTGCTAGGGTGTTGTACCATGTTAGCCATTATCAATGTAATGGGAAGACAAGCAAAATGACACCTTTTATTGGCTAACTAAAAAGATTACAATATGCAAGCTTTCAAGGCAACTCGGACCCCTTCTTCAGGCAAGATGTAATCAATACATTACATCTAGATACATTACATCTTGCCTGAAGACAGGGTCTGAGTTGCCTCGAAAGCTTGCATATTGTAATCATTTTAGTTACCGAAAGCTGTGTGAAAAGTAGTACGCTGGGAGTGAGACATGGCCGATGAAAGAGAAACAGGAAGCAAAGCTGGAAAGAATAAAGTGGAGAATGATCAGATGGATATGTGGACTTTCACAGAGTGAGAGGAAGATGAATGCCAACTTAAGGGAAAGACTTGGTGTGGAGACAATGGGTGTTGTGCTGTGGAGAAACAGACTAGGGTGGTTTGAGCATGTGGTGTGAAAGGCAGAGTTTAAATGGTTGAAGAGGATGATGGAGGTCAACGGTTGAAGAAGATGTGGTTTGGATGTGGTGTCAGATGACATAAAAAGATAGGGTTTCGCCCCAAAGGATACCCAGGACTGTGGAGGAAAAAGGCTTGGGGGACAACCAGCTAACCTGGGGAAACAAGGAAAATGGCTATTAAACTGATGATGATGATAATGATGATGCTCATCAACTGACTTTGACATGTGCTGGTATCATAACTGGCATGAACTGTACTCCTAATGTGTTGTCATACCATCTAGGGTTGAATCCTGACTGTTGCTGCTACTCTGGTTATTCATAATTCTGATTTGGACAATCAGGGGTAATAAATAGATGTATGGTCATCCATACAATGCTAATTTGAGATAAAGGACATCATTTAACTTTTAAGTTTTTTAAGTTCTTACATGTATAACATATAATGAAATGCAAGTTACTCATATGAACAAGATGATCTGTGTTGTAGGTTATGGGTTTGTACCGTATTTAGAGTTGGCACCTGCCTTGTGTATAATGCTGCAAGGACTTTGGCTCCCTGTGGCCCTGAATTGCATGGAAAAATTGATGGATGAGTATGGCATTATGAACCCAAAAACAATATTAGACTTTTAGAATTAACACATATACAGACTCCCTGTTTAGCACTACATGACAAGCACTTTCAGAGAGGTATGATTTACTTCAGAGCAACTTCACGCTGGTGATGATTCCCACTGCTACCACACACACCACAGGCTCAATTGCTTCTCTAGTTCATTATAAATTTTCAGGCTGGTTACTTTACAATTATTGATCCACGTCTTATAAAGACAGCTATAGATATTTGGATTTCATCTTAGCCTTCATTAGTTTGATTGTGTTCTGCTGAGACGTGTAGGTATAAAAGAACCAGTTATATGTTTAATTTAATCACATGCACAATAACTGTTAACAAAAAAAAAAGTGTATACATCCCGGAAGCTTAAGAATCCACCTAGTTTTTTAACTCAATCTATTTATTAGGTTACACAACATCCATAAATAATTCATTGCAGCCTGTAAATTAAATTGATAAACAAGCCATAGTGATCTCCCAAGGGCATTATCTTGTTAACTTAAACATTCTGATTTACAGGCTTGGCATCATGGCATGAAGCAGGTCATTTTCCTAATGGAGTCGCATTTAAGATTTAAGCAATTTATCTTCCATTTATGCTGGAAACCAAACCTAGCATTCAATGTTATTAGCAGGCTTTTCCTAATCCATTTCATTTTAATAATAATAATAATAATTCATTACATTTATATAGCGCTTTTCTCAGTACTCAAAGCGCTATCCACACAGGGAGGAACCGGGAAGCGAACCCACAATCTTCCACAGTCTCCTGTGTAGCTCACTGATACAAATTATATTTAGTAGCTTTCCTTTGCAATTTTAAATTACATACTGTATTTATTTGAATTCTGTGTGCACATTTAAAGTTCTTGACACATAGGGAAAAAGGAACCCACCCTGCTAGATGGAGAGTCTCACGTGAGACCTTAGGGGTGTTATGTCTACATTTCATTGTGGATGGTAACATAACATTAGGCACTTTCCCACTGCAGGATCTTTGTTTTCAGGAACCAGTGAGTTCCTGTATGATGTAGGCACTTGTTTTGATATGGTGTATGGTGCGGTGCACCAGGGAGGCAGCTTTGAAGAGTAAGAGTGCGAAGTGTGAGACTCCGTCTTCATCAATTACCAGTCACCAAAGTTCAAACCACTAACAGATCTGTAAGATGGTGGCACTGCTCAAGTGATTGATTTTACCAGTGTGCTACATGCTTTATGCACGAACACAGGTAAACAAAGAAGTGTGAACGAGGCTTTAGAGAGCAGTATTCCTTTTTTTCCACCCAAAGAGGAAAACCAAACTTTAAAAGCCCCCAAAAAATGTGTTTTGCATTTTGCAACTGTGTAACTGCCTGCAAAACGAATTGGTATACAGTATACTTGTTTTGCTAACCACTATTTACAATATTCTGTTCAGCAATGTTTCCATATATATATATATATATATATATATATATATATATATATATATATATATATATATATATATAGTGAAGGATTGCCGGCTTTCTACTCCGGCCCTCACCCCCAGGCCGCCAGGAAGAGCTCTCCCAGCAGCGTGGACGTGCCCCGACTTCCAGCAGGGCCTCATGGACTATGCAGTTTTTATACACAGCCCTGCTGGATACCTTGGGGGCCACCGGGAGTCGCTGTAGGGGGGCTCATGGACTCTTCTGTGCCCTATAACCCGGGAGTACGTCACAGTCACATGACAGGAAGGAGCGACGTGCTCCCGGGTTGAAGAAAAGGACTGTTTACCCTGACCCGGAAGGAAAAAGGAACTGTGGACTGTTGGACAGGAACACCTCCGGGTCAGGGAATATAAAAGGACGATGGGAAATCCCAGACGTTGAGCTGAGCTGGGTGGAAGGGTGGCAACGCGTCTGGGAGTGGAGGATTGATTATTGTGTATTGTTTATTGATTAGTTATATGAGTATTGGGGAGTGGAGGGTGCTTTGTGCACATTATTGTCTAAATAAAAGAAATATTTGGACTTTTACCTGGTGTCTGACGTCTAGTCTGAGGGTTCAAGGGGTCACGGAGACCCATAATCTATCACAATATATATATATATATATATATATATATATATATATATATATATATACACATACATACATACACACACTCACTACTTTACTACAGTATGCTAATACTGTGTAGGGTATCTTTGTTGGTGGATTCTACAAGATGTTGAAAATATTCCTTTGAGATTCTGGTCCATGTTGACATGATTGCATCATGCAGTTTTTGAAAATTTGTCAGCTGCACATTCATTGGGATTACATCAGAGATCAACTCTGAGCCCTTTCTTATTTGCAATGGTGATGGATAGGTTGACAGATGAGATTAGACAGGAGTCCCCGTGGACTATGATGTTTGCTGATGACATTGTGATCTGTAACGAGTAGGGAGCAGGTTGAGGAGAGCCCAGAAAGGTGGAGATATGCTCTAGAGAGGAGAGGAATGAAGATCAGTAGGGACAAGACAGAATACATGTGTGTAAGTGAGAGGGAGGTCAGTGGAATGGTGAGGATGCAAGGAGTAGAGTTGGTGAAGGTGGATGAGTTTAAATACTTGGGATCAACAGTACAGAGTAATGGGGATTGTGGAAGAGATGTGAAAAAGAGAGAGAAGGCAGGGTGGAATGGGTGGAGAAGAGTGTCAGGAGTAATTTGTGACAGACGGATATTAGCAAGAGTGAAAGGGAAGGGCTACAAGACGGTAGTGAGACCAGCTATGTTATATGCGTTGGAGACGGTGGCACTGACCAAAAAACAGGAGACAGAGCTGGAGGTGGCAGAGTTAAAAGTGTTAGCATTTGCATTGGGTGTGACGAGGATGGACAGGACTAGAAATGAGTGCATTAGAGGGTCAGCTCAGGTTGGATGGTTTGGAGACAAAGTCAGAGAAGTGAGATTGCATTGGTTTGGACATTTGCAGAGGAGAGATGCTGGGTATATTGGGAAAAGGATGCTAAGGATAGAGCTGCCAGGCAAGAGGAAAAGAGGAAGGCCTAAGAGAAGGTTTATGGATGTGGTGAGAGAGGACATGCAGGTGATGGGTGTGACAGAGCAAGATGCAGAGGATAGGAAGATATGGAAAAAGATGATCTGCTGTGGCAACCCCTAACAGGAACAGCCAAAAGAAGAAGAAAGAATAAGTCAGCTGCACATTCATGCTGCAAATCACTCATTATACCATGTCTCAAAGGTATTCCGATCCGGTGACTAGGAAAGCCACTAAAGGAACACTGAACTCATTGTCGTGTTCATTAAACCATCCTGAGATGGTCTTTAGTCACTGACATGGCGCATTATCATGCTGGAAATAGTCATTGGATGATTAGTAAATTGTGGCCATGAAGGGATACTGTATACATGATTAGCAACAATATTCAAATTGGCTATGGCATTCAAGTGTTTAGGTGGGGGTTGAATTTTGCTTTGATTTTGTTAAGTTTTACTTGATTGTATGGAATGTTATCTGCTTATAAGTAAAATCATAAAAAAATTAAACAAAACAATGGCCCAAAGTGTGTCAAGAAAACATTCCCCACACCTTTACATCACCACCAGCAGCCTGGACTGTTGACACAAGGCAAGTTGGGTGCTAGGATTCATGCTGTTGGTCATGTAATCTGGCCTTATCACCTGTATTCCTCAGCAGAAATCGAGAATTGAGCCTCATCAGACCAGGCTATGTTTCTCCAGCCTTCAACTGTCCAGTTTTGGTGAGCCTGTGTCCACTGCAGCCTCAGCGTCCTTGGGTGTAAGGAGTTGAACACAATGTAGCTTTCTGCTTTTGTAGCTCATTCGTCTTATGGTTCATGGTGTTATGTATTCAAAGATGTTTTTCTTCTCATTACAGTTGCACAGAGTGGTTATCTGAATCCCATACCCTTTTTTTTCCAGCTTGAATCAGTCTGACCATTCTAATCTGACCTCTCTCCTCAACAAGGTGTTTCCATCCACAGAACCACTGCTCACTGGATATTTTTTTTTTGTTTTTCACATCATTCTGAGTAAATTCTACAGACTGTTGTGCATGAAAATGTCAGGAGATCAGCAGTTACAGAAATACTCAAGCCTGCCTGGCACCAACAAAATTGCCACGGTTGAAATCGCTGACATAGCATTTGTTCCTCATTATGGTGTTTGATGTGAACATTAACCAAAGCTCTTGACCAGTATCTGCATGATGTTGTGCATTGCGCTGCTGCCATATGATTAGCTGATTAGATAAATGCAAGGATTAGCATGTGTACAGGTGTTCCTAATAATTTGTTAAAGTGAATGTGTATGTATGTGGACTTTCTGCCATCTGTTTTGTCTTCAGTAAGTGAAAGGCATGTCCAATTGGGCTGAGGTCAGTTGAATGACCTACCCTTTCAAAAATATTTGACTTCTTTTCCCTGAAAAGCACTTGGGTTGCTTTCGCAGTATGTTTTGGCTAACTGTCCATCTGAATTGTGAAGCATTGTCCTATCAGTTTTGCAGCATTTGGCTGAATCTGAGCAGGTAGTATATAGCCTTGTACACTTCAGAAATCCTCCTGCAGCTTCTGCCAGCAGTCATATCATCAATAAACACTAGAGACTGATATCCATTCGCAGCCATGCATGATCATGCCATAAACCTGCCTCTACCATTTTTCACAGATTCTCTTCTCTTTTCTTCTCTTCTCCATACTCTTCTCTTTGCAACATTCTGGTACATATTGATCTTAGTGAATTTCCCATTGGGATTAATAAAGTATCTATCTATCTATCTATCTATCTATCTATCTATCTATCTATCTATCTATCTATCTATCTATCTATCTATCTATCTATCTATCTAGTTCCCTTTGTCCAAAAAAATTATTCCAGAACTGCACATGATTTAAATTTTTTTCTGTCAAAGTCTAATCTGTCTGCCTAAATTTAAGGATTACTAGTGTTTGCACCTTGCGGTAAACCCTCTGTCTTTACTTTCATAAAGTTTTCTCTTGATTGTAGGCTTTGGAAATGATAGCTCTACCTCCCGGTGAGTGTTCTTGGTTTGGTTACATGGTGTAAAGGGGTTCTTCTCCATCAAGGACAGAATTCTGCAATCATCCAGCACAGTTGTCTGCTATGGTTTTCCAGACCTTCTGGTGTTGCTGAGTTCACCACTGTGTATGTTCCTTCTTTTTAAGAATGTACCATATGGTTGATTTGACCACTTCTTGCGTTTCTGCTATCTCTCTAAAGGGTTTGTTTTGTTTTCTCAGCCTAATGATGGACTGTTTTTCGCTTGTATGGACAGCATTTTTGACCTCATATTGCAAGTTCACAGTGACAGCTTCCAAATGCAAATTCAACATTTGGAATAAATTCCAGACTTTTACCTGTTTAATAGTTAATGAAATAATGGGGGACTTCTCCCACCTAGCTATGGAACAGCTTATCAGTCAAATGTCCATATACTTTTGAGCCCCTAGAAATGGAGGGGTTATGCAGAAAAATGGCTGTCATTCCTAAACAGCTCATACAATATTTTTGGTAATCACCTCAAATTAAAGCTGAAAGTCTACATTTTAATCACATAATGATTGCTTTATTTCAAATACATTATAAGGGTGTACAGAGCCAAAATTATAAAAATTTTGTCACTGTCCAAATACTTATGGACTTGACTATATATATATAATGGCTCCTACGTTGAGAGCAGACATCCTGCCATGGTTGTCATCCATCATTATCTTTAAGACTAAATACTGTCAGCTGTGCCTGAAGACTCAAAGTCACTAATGTCTGAAAATCTTCAAGATGTCATTCAACTCACTATATCACATCAAAATTGAAGAAAACAACAAAGATCCACAAGATACAGAGCAGCTCCTTGTAAGTCTAATAAACTATGACATTGTCTTGGATTTGTAACCATTTTGGATGAGTTCACTGCCTTTTTTGAAAGTGGTTATGGTAAATTTAGTGGGAAAGAATCACTGACACCCTTGTTTGCTTTGTCTCTCGGTCAAACAGGCAAAATGAAACATCTTTCTGATGTGAAAGGAAAAGCATAGTAACTTAAAAAAAAGTTACAACCTTTTTTCAGCTCCTTTTTGGAAATTCCCAGGGGCTCCTAGGCCAGTCATAAGATATAATTCTCTGGCATATTCATCGCTGGGTCCTCTCCCGGTGGGCTGTGCCTGGTACACCCCTAATGAAAGGCATCTGGGGCTCATCTAATTATATGTCTAAACTACATAAATTGCTTCCTTTTGATCTGGATCACAGCAGTTCTTCTCCAAGACCCTACTTGTTGCTGAGCTCCTTGACCTATTATGGAGAACATGTACACAGGTATCCTATACAGGAACCTCATTTTGACCGCATGTACTTAAGAACCCATTCTTTCCATCACTGCAGTATCCTTATGCTGTGGCTAAAATAAAAGTGACAGTATCTAATAGTGATTCCTAACAGAAAAACAAGTGTCTAATGATAGTCTGAGTAGCTTATGACTTATAGAATCAAACAATGAAGGCACTGATTCTCTGAAATACCACAGGTAAAATGTACAGAAAGAAAGAAAGAAAGAGAGAAATTAAGACAGAAGGATAATATCATAAAACATTTTGTAAAGCAGCTCTAAGACTGAAAGATCGCCACTGACAGAGCTCTTGTTCTCCAGGCGTCAAAAACAACAAAACATTGAAAGCCTTATAGTAAAGAACAACAACAGCGTCCCTTACGATGGACTGGTACTACATCCATGGTTGGTGTGTGCTACATGCCCATTGTTGTTGGGAAAGGCGCCGACTCCCTATGAAGAATAAACAGAGTTCTTAAAATAGATGGATTGATGTAAATTGACAGGTGCAAAAAAAGAAATAATGAAAAAACAATCTTAAAATACTTCAGTTAGGTTTAACTTTTAAAAACTAGTTTAGGAGGCAAACACTCTCTCCCATTCTGTATATGTTCTGTTTGTTTTTCAACACTCCTATAGCAACTTGTGTTTGACTTTCTAAATCAATATGATTACATTGACATGTTGAATCTAAAAGTCCATTTAACCATCCATCCATTTTCCAACCCGCTGAATCCGAACACAGGGTCACGGGGGTCTGCTGGAGCCAATCCCAGCCAACACAGGGCACAAGGCAGGAAACAATCCTGGGCAGGGTGCCAACCCACCACAGGACACACACAAACACACCCACACACCAAGCACACACTAGGGCCAATTTAGAATCGCCAATCCACCTAACCTGCATGTCTTTGGAATGTGGGAGGAAACTGGAGTGCCCGGAGGAAACCCACGCAGACACGGGGAGAACATGCAAACTCCACGCAGGGAGGACCCGGGAATCAAACCCAGGTCCCCAGATCTCCCAACTGCGAGGCAGCAGCGCTACCCACTGCGCCACCGTGCCGCCCTCCATTTAACCAGGAAATACATAATAAAAAACAATAAGTGACTGTGAGTTTAATTTCTATCACCTTCAATTTGCTTATTGAACGAAGGGTCACAGCAGCAGCATGGACAGTCCAGGCCACTCCATCCTCAGAAATTTCTTCTGACTCAAATGATAGATAAATAGATTTTAGACTTAGTTTCCAAAACTCAAGAAAAATGGAACAACTATAACAAACAACAACAATCATCCCCCAAGCACACACAAGAACTCCTGTCTTGCCAAATAATGAGAACTATTACCAATCTAATAATAGGTTTGCATGCAATTCCTCCAGCATGTCCTGGGTCTGCCCCTTGATCTTCTCCCAATGGGCCACGTCATGTACATATTGGAAAAGAGGTACCAAGGAGGTATCCTAAACTACTGTAAGTGTTCAAACCACCTCAGCTGCCTATTCTCAGTTTAGAGAAACAGTGATTCTATTTCTATCTCCTGAACAGCACCATATCTTTGCTAACTATACTTGTGATCTCAGTGTTTTAATCACTACTCACAGTGTCTGACCACAGGTCATCCTTGGAGCTATATTGTCTGAAGATGTGCTTCTGTTAGGGTTATACATGGCAAACTAATCTAGGTGAACAAATTGACAAATGCACCATTCTCAAGCTCTTTGGCGGACTTTCTGTTAGAGCCCAAAATTTTGCATTTTGACTCATCAGTCCAGAGAACCTGCTTCTACTTTTCTGCACTCCAGTATTTGTATTTTCCTCAGAAGGAACGTTGTTTGGCTCCGCCTTGGGAAGAATAGCTTTTTGGTCATAAATCTTCCATGAACACTAGTTATGATAAGACTTCTCCAGAATGTAGCTAACTCCACCTGTTGGTTCTGAACTGATAGTGTGTTGGCCATCTTTCAATTTCAAAGGGAAGTAAGTTTGATTAATTTCTTATTGGCTCCACACAACTTCAGTGACTGATCACTGCATTTCTGATCCTCCAACTTGCCTGTTTCTTTTTTGATTCTGAAGGAGAGTATGCTTGGACAGTCTAGAAACACCTGTATGCGGCAATCTTTCTATTTGGGAGAGGCCACCTTGTGCCTTGTCACTATGCTTACTTTGGCATGGTGTAAGATTTGCAAGTTAAACCTCACCTCTTCAGTGAGATTGATTCTTGCTCAGCTTTATTGCCTCTAGACAGCTTTTTCTGATTCAGTTAATCACTTTGATTCAACACATGATGTCATTGACCATTAGCACTTGTTTGTTACATTTGCTTAATCAAGCACTGGTATATTCTTTCACAAATCTCACATTGTATTCTTTTTTGCAAAAGGAAAGTCTGAAATTATAAAATGCGCTCTTTCCTACTGACACACTCATCCACACTTAAAAATAATGGTACTGTAATAAACTTAACTGAGTTGTGTGGTTTCCTGTAGAATGCTTGACAAAGAACTCTGTTAGAAATAATTCTTTGGGTTTGAAATAGGAAATTGCTTATATGACTTTTGATATGTGGACAAAACTGCCATCTTTAATTTAAATTTACCTAGTCTGATACTGACAGATCAAAAAAAAAACCTGAACTGAGTCTGATTTATTTATCCATCGAGATTCCTTTCAAAATAAC
Source organism: Erpetoichthys calabaricus (assembly GCF_900747795.2). Lineage (NCBI taxonomy): Eukaryota > Metazoa > Chordata > Cladistia > Polypteriformes > Polypteridae > Erpetoichthys > Erpetoichthys calabaricus. The sequence goes on from NC_041397.2 coordinate 114,367,694, forward strand.
AAATCTGTTAGGCTGTGGAGCCTATCTAAACAAATTAAAGTTCTTTCTGGAACTTGACATGGAAGGTTCTTTTGGGAAACAAAAACGGTTCCCCAATGGCACCGCTGTGAAGAACTACTCTGGCAACTTGGATTTTTAAGATTGGAGAAGACAAACAGAGCACCTAAGAGGATTACTTATCGAAGACCGTTCCTCTGCAGGTAAAGCCCATCGTTCTGTTTGCATGGCCAGCAGCGAGCATTGGTTGGCATCCTGACTTTGAATTAGCTCGTGGTGCTGGGGAAACTGTGGTAGACATTGTTACCTATAGTGTAGCATGCACTGTATGTTTAGGTTCAGGGCGAGGCCCCGAGGACTCTAGGAGCCGCAGAACATTCCAGAGTGGCCGAAGAATGCGGTAATGGGGTTGACCGTGATGGCATCCATGGTCATTTAAGGGCCGACCCCCGCCAATATTAACAGAGTGCTAGGTCCGTTGCTTTATTTCTCTAATCCCTCAGTCGTTACATTATTATTTACTATAAAATAAAATAAAGAACTTACTGTCCTGCTAGTTTGTTCGTCCTTTTCCACGAATTGATTCGGATCATAGTGCAATAAAGGTCAACCCAATGCAGTTAACATAATTAGATGACAATAAGAAAAGTGCGAACATTTTGAAATCCAAATTAGTAGAAGACCGCCGCTGTATGTATTCTGATCAACTCTTTATCGAGCTTCACCTGAAAACGCGTGGAACTACATCTCCCAGCATACCCTCGGGGTGACGTTCGCCAAACTCAAGGTAAACGGAGCTTTTCAAGCTCAATCGACAACTAAGGCTTTCGTTTCCACCCAAAGAACCCAGACGACCGACAACTATATATATAACTTAGAGCATTACGTTTCTAATATTGATAGGTATATAGATGGACAGTTTATCGAAGATTTCATAAGGTACGTTTCTCCTTTATGCGCGTGTGTTGTTTATGCATCGCTATAGCAACCAGTATAGCTAAATTGTCTTTATTTCAACAACGCTTTAAAATCTGTCTACATGGTTAAACATTTCCATCAAGTTCTGTAACTTGTTTATCATTAGATAAATTAACTTTACATAATACAATGAAAAGAATAAAATCGAATAAGTCGGCCCTGAAATACTATTGTTGGTATAAAGTGACATTAAATTGTGTGTGAGTTAGTGGCAGATTTGGCCATGTGACTGTGTATTAGAATAAGCAGGTACCACAAATAAATAAATTAGTTTGTCCTGTACATCACGTTAAAATTGCCTTCTAGTTAACCGAAAGGTGCTTATAATATTCTTTTTCATTGTTTGTCATCTCGTTATGCATTATTCTTTTTTATTATTATTGTAGTTTGTTGACTAAATTGGTAAATGTGCACGTGAACCTGGCACATTATCCAAGAATGATTTCCTGCCTTGCACGTGCTGCTGTAGTGTGGGGCTCTGGCTTACTGTAACCTTTATTTAGATTAAGTGGAAGAAAGGATATAGTCAGAAAAATAAAAAATATATATATGTTTTGTTAAAAATGTAGACATTACTACGGTTATTTTTTAGTTTAGTTTAGTTTTATTTGTGAGATACTTATAAAGAATAATAATGATAATTTATTTATTTGATTTAAATGGCACCCTTACATTATACAGTATTACTGTGTGTGGCTATGTAAACTGTGATAAACTGACATCCCACACAACATTTACTTTCTGTTTGGTCCCAGTGCTGCTAGCTCCTGGTGACCATTTTGTAGAATAAGCAGGTTCAGAATACCTATTTTTTATTAATATGATGATTATTATTTCTATGCAAGAAAACACTTTGAAAATATATTAGTACTATATTTTTTATTATTATTAATAGTAGTTTGCATTAATTTTATCATATTCAAATTCTGTTTTAATATACTTTACATTCATAGAGTATTTTACATTACAAAAAACTATAACAAAAGACAATTTGCTAATAATGCTACTTGGATAGGATTGCACCACTGCACTGGAAATAGTAGATTCAGAAAATGAATTAATTGATAGCTGGTTTTACTGAGTACCGTAGTGTGCAAACATGGCTATGCAGCATCTTTGAATTTTTGTATTTTCATCTCCTATATCAATGTAACAAACCATCACTTTAAATGCTGAACCTTTTAGTGGATACAGGAATGAATTATACATTTAACCTCTTTCTTATTTTTAGACCAAAGTAACATTTGTGCAGGTACAGAGCTGAACTGAAGCCAATACACTAAAAGGTGTCATTCATGATAATTCATGAGTCACAATTAAATTTAACTGAATTTTCTTTTCTTTTTTTGCCCATTCACTAATTGCTGTTTATATCTATATTCTAGGCTATCTCTGAGTAAAAGCTAACAATGGATAAATATGAAGTTGTTCGAATGATTGGTGAAGGAGCCTTTGGGAAGGCATTTTTGGTGAAATTAAAGGTGACAAATAAACAATGTGTGATTAAGGAAGTCAATTTTTCAAAGGTAAATATGCATTAAGTTTTTTTATATAAGTCTGTAGTATTGTACCACATTAGCCATTATGGATACAACGAGAAGTCAAGCAAAATGACACCTTTTATTGGCTAACGGAACCGATCACAATATGCAAGCTTTTGAGGCAGCTCAGGCCCCTTCTTCAGGCAAGTTGTAGTCTTGATGCCTGAAGAAGGTGCCTGAGCTACCATGAAAGCTTACGTATTGTAATATGTTCAGTTATCCAATAAAAGGTGTCATTTTGCTTGACTTCTTATTGTATAATTCTGGAGAATTACTTAGACAAATATTGTACATCTAAATACTAAATTAGCCATTTTTTGTTTTCCTTGTTTCAGGGATAGGTAAATATATTCTTTTTTTATTTATTAAATTGAAGGATGCTCTGAAACATCAACAAGGAAAGGGGTTTTGAAAATAGATTGACATTCATGAACTGACCAGTTCTTAGCCTGAATTTTAATTTAATAGGATCCTAATGTATTTTGTCCAACCATTTTAAAACCTGATTTAAAAGATTTTACATGACAGGGATCTTAAGCTATAGCATATCTTGCAATTTCTTATGCTGCTGACATACAAATTGCTAGTGATATAAACATATACGTTGTTTGTCTGATCCAGTGCTTATCACCATGATGCTGTATAAGTTGGTTCAGAAAATGGGTGGGTGACGGGACGCCTAGGGCTTAATGAAAGATAACAAGTATGGCTCTGCAATGGGAAACTTAACATGGGGATACTCTAGAACCTTATAGGTACATTTTAATTAGGCTTCTTATTGTGAACGTTTGAGTTTATGCAAATAATAAACTGTAATCTCAGTTTGTATTTTGATTACAACTTGATTTAATCAGCCTATCTTCTGGTGAAGAATGACAAGGTGGCACAGAGTTTCAGTGCTGTTACTTTAGAACCCCAGAAGCCTATGCTTCTTTCTTAACTTGGCTGCTGTTTTTGTGGAGTTTACATATGCTCATTTTATGCATGTGCATTTTCTTAGTGTACTGTGCTTTCCCTACACGTTGCTGAGGCACACTTCTATTTAAAGTTTTTTGACACCTGTAAATGGACCTGAGATGAGTGAGTGTGGGTTTTGTATGTGAATGTGCTTTGGAATGGAGTGGCATTCCAAGCAGGGTCGCTCCTTGCTCCAGTATTAGCTGGAAGGCTGTGTCTTTCTGCGGTCTTGTAGTAAACTGAGTGAATATACAAATGTATAGACAGATGTTCTGGACAATATGATTATATGCCACTTTTTTGTTGTTGCACCAGCTATGAGGTCACTTAATAGCTTTAGCAATGTGGGTGCTCAGTGTCACATGGTGTCAACTCTGTTCAGTGCAAAATTTTGTGCCAGTGAGTCAGCTGGAGAATAACTGCATCCATCTGGAGTAACATGTAACTTTAACCATGACTTTTTTAAGCATCATGTCAAATTAAAGTATGAATACAGAAGCAGTGAAACTCTGAGTTTGCCTGATCAGTGTGCTCATTTACAAATGTTTCTTTGATTTAGAGAATGACCATAAAGAATCCTGCAGCCCATTGTGTTCTCTCATAAACTATATTGAATTGTCTTAAAAGCTGAAAAACCTGTGATGGCTCAATCCTTGTTGTGGCTGATTATGCCAGCATGTGGCTAAATTAAGAATATGAACATTGTATTATGGTGTAAAATTCAAGCAACATAAGACATTGTTTACCCCAAAAAAAAACTTTAAAAAATTGAGCTGTGTTTTACCATCTATCATAGGAAAACACCTTTAAGTATTTTTTCTTCCTGAAACAAGCGGCAAAGAAATCCAAATTATGGCTTTATTAAACCTAACAACAATGAGGAATGATTAAAAGTCAAGAACAATATAGCATTGCTAAACAGAGTTGTTCTTCTATAAATAAGTGGAAATTACTTCCCCACTTTTCCAGCTCCCATGTACTACAGATACACTCTTCCCACTTCCCATATGTCTATCCCGTCTCTTATTATTTCTACAGATTCTTGTCCTAGGTTTTGAACCATTTCTGGAATTAGGACTGTCTCCGTTAAACTATTGGACCCCAAGGTTAAAGCACCCTTTATCCACTGCTGGTGACCTCTACCGCTACTATTTGGGTTGCCTTTTCTCTCTCTCTCTTGGATAACAGAGCTCCATCAACTGCTGTGGTTGTTCTCTGCTGTCATCTTTTGTATTGGAGAAGTTTAAACATCATACTGCCTGTCTAGTGCAATTAGCAGGGTTACTTCTGATATGCTTAAAGTACATCAAGAGCTTGCTATTTCATAGCCATCCCATCTGCTCAATGCGTAAGCATACAAAAAATTTGTCGTTGTGGCTTTTCTTTTTTTCTGTCCCTTGCTAAGATTTTCCACTCTCCTATGCCTCTCTGGTGCCCAAGGACTTCTGTCAATTGTCCATCCATCCATTATCCAACCCGCTGAATCCGAACACAGGGTCACAGGGGTCTGCTGGAGCCAATCCTAGCCAACACAGGGCGCAAGGCAGGAACCAGTCCCGGGGAAGGCGCCAACCCACTGCAGGACACACACACACACACACACCCACACACCAAGCATACACCAGGGCCAATTTGGAATCACCAATGCACCTAACCTGCATGTCTTTGGACTGTGGGAGGAAACCGGAGCACCCGGAGGAAACCCACGCAGACACAGGGAGAACATGCAAACTCCACGCAGGGAGGACCCAGGAAGCGAACCCAGGTCTCCTAACTGCGAGGCAGCAGCGCTACCCACTGTGCCACCGTGCCGCCCTCTGTCAATTGTACCACAGATTTTTACAGTTACATTATAGTTTAATGCATATTTGAAGCTAATAGTTTGATGAGAGGTTTAATAATGTATAACAAGAGATATTTCATTTTTGCTGTCTGATTCTTCTGCTCAATCACTAATATGCTGCAGATTAGTTTTGAAGTCTTAGTTAAAGTTTGTGTGGCTTTTCTTGTTATCTTCTCAAATGAATGGTATAATTAGCCATGATAAGACATTTTTCACAGCAATTGCAACATAATCACTATAGGAACTTAATGTACAAGGAATGTGTCGTTCCTTCATAGGAAATATACAGTACCTATAAACTATAGTACATATTACAGAATAACATTATGTAACTGGAGTCGTATGTAAAATACTGAGACCACTGAAAAAAAATCAGTAATCCTATTTAAATTTTACTCCTAAAATGAACTCCACAATAATTCTTTTTTAAATAACATAACTTTTGCTGAAAGGGTGACATTGTGGATACAAACTTAGTGCTGCTGTGTAACAGCTCCAGGAACCTGACCTGAACTGCCTTTATGGAGTCTGCACATTTTTCCAGTGCCTGTATGTGTTTACCTCAGGTACAAAGGTTTCTTTTTGGATTTAAAAGAGGTGCAGTTTGGGTTAATTAGTGACTCTAAGCTGGAGTCTTATAACCAAATGTTTATGTATGAATGAATGTTTCTTGTAATAGCTTTGTATCTCATTTAGAATTGGTACAGTTCAAACCATCAAGTGCAATCTATTCATAGAAAAATATCTACATAATATGTTTTGATTTTGTAACCTTCTTGTGAAAAGCTATATTAAGAATACTGTTCATAATGTCTTGTTTTGTTAATGTTCTAGTTTAATGTGTACTGTCAAAAAGGCTGTTCTGGTAGTTGTAGCTACCAACTAAGGAATCAGACTGTAAATGCTTGATGTAAATATTACATTACAGGTACAACACTGGAATTTCTAAAATAAGAATGTATTTCTGATATTAGTCACATGTCTTAAACCTCTGCTGTGGACTGTTCCGCTGGAAAGGTCATTATATCATAACATAAGATTTGTAGACCTGACAAGTGCAATTCAGTTTGTGTAGGTGTTGAAACCAGTCCTGGCAGCACTAGGCACAAGGCCGGAAACAACACCATAGTAGTTTCAGACATGTTGCTTAAATTAACCAAAATTTTTTTATGTTTTAATTTTTTAGATGCCAGCTAAAGAGAAGGAAGCTTCTCGCAAGGAAGTGACCCTTCTTTCTAGAATGAAGCATCCAAACATTGTTACATTTATAAATTCTTTTGAAGGTAAGTGTTCAGTAGAAATATTTTTTGAAAGAAATGAATGACATCTACTGGTATGTTGTTTTAAGTAAATTACATTTGCAGACTGTTGAGTTAACAGTAATCATTAATTAGCTGCATTTTATACAGCTCCCTTTTAGTAGCATCAGTGACTTGAGAAAGACATTGCATAAATGCAGTATATGCCATATGTGCATATGACAAATTAACAACTTCTTTATTCTCAATATGTGCATGGGATCACAAAGAGTGAGATTTTCACTAAATATCATTTCATGTCATTTTCTAACCCATTTAGTCCAGGTGAGGGTTGTGCAGGAGCCTATTCCACTGAACACATGGTGCATGGCAGGAACAAACCATGGATAGGGCGCCAGTTCATCTCAGGGAAACACACATACAGGCCAATTTAGCATTACCATTTCACCTAACCCACATGCCTTTGGACAGTAGGAGGAAACCAGAACGTCCAGCTTTAATAATCCCAATGGAAAATTAAATGGCCAATAAGGCTCATTAAAACATCTCTGTATGTATAAAATCCAATGTCTGTCTGTCTGTCTGTCCACTTTTCATAAGAGAAGTACTTAACTGATTTAGATCTGTTTTTTTTGTATAATTTGCTTGAACATTCCGGTCGATTTTGTGACTTCCCTCATTGTGCTATGTATCAAAGTTCACTTGCAGTACCGATCTATATGCGCGAATCCAAGAGACACACAGCAGGCCGAGGGGAGGGGGATAGGGCCCTCCTCACTCATGCGCCAGCCTCTGGGCATTCCTTACCTCTGCTTAGCTAGCGAATGAGAGAACTACTTAATGGATTTAGATCAGGTTTTTTTCTATGATTTACTTGAACATTCCGGTTGATTTTGCGACTTCTCTCTTTGCGCTAAGAATCATAGTTCTCCTGCAGGACTGCAGGATAGGGTGGTCCAGATCTAATTATGCAATTTTCATTACGTTATAACTTAAGTTTATTACATAGAGAATTCACAGCACCTGCCCTGCACATAGAGATTTCACTTAAAATTCTTTTTGTTGCCGATAGATGGCAGCATCTGCCCTGCATTCCAAAATGGCAGGGAGACGGTTGTCAGTCGAATAGTTGCATAATTAGATCTGGACCACCCTGTATTCGTGCTAATCCGAGACACAGGCTAGTATTTATATCTGTTAGACTTCTACATGATTTGTAGAGCCTGCAATTGATGTGGAGCAAGGAGTAGAGGAGGAAAGTTTGGATAGAGAGAAGATGCTAGGATTGCTGACGAATATGGAACTGCAAGTTTGAAGTGAAGATGCAGTAGTAGTGCAGAGGATAAAAATGGAAATCTCTATATATCAAATGTTAAGGTTTGTGTCTGCCTGTTATGCAATTACTTGCAAATCACTGGGGTTTGAACCTTAATATTGGTCTTAATCAAAAGCTTATGACATGATACACGCCGATGAAGCAAAACAAATGTGGCTACAGGTAACCTACACAAAGTTATCAGTGTTTGTGTCTTTCCTATGGCAAGTTTCATAGGGAAACTAATCAAGAAGGTAACATGGCAGAAACAAAAAAGAGCAGCAACATCTGCTGAGCCTGAAGCAAATTGCAGAAGTTGAATACGAATTGTGAAAAAAAAGAATGACAGCTCTGGCATCCACTAAGCTTCAAGTGCCAGCAGTGCAGCAATCTGCTGTTATTTGCAGAGTATTGGACCTGAAACTTTGATCCTGTGAGGACCAGAGATCCATGTGTTTATAGTTGTTAATTAAACCCGAATAATATTAGGATCAAAGAAATGCTGCAAATAAATTGCATACACAGGTAGTGACTGTCATCACGGAGATCCAGGATAATCTTCTGCATCTTCAATGCAGTAAGCCCACACCTCTTTGTTAACATTATGTTCTGTATAAAAGTAAGTACAACACAATCAAGTTTTTGATCTATCTTACCCTTTCATTTGCTTCACTATTTTCTACTGATATTTGTTATGTTGATATTTGAACTTTGCCAGCTTTCTCAGTGATACATTTGGATACTGCTTCTTTTTCAGCTTGCTTTTGCTGTGTTTGCAGCCAGGAAAGCAGACTGAATTACAGTATTTGTAATCTCCCCAGCAAGGTGGGGTTTGTAATCTGTGACAATGTGACAAAGTCCTGGTGGCAATTTATACAGACGGTTTAACCAAAAGTAAATAATTCCTATTTTTTTCAAGTAAGGTGTTTACTAGTCTTTCAACAGTGCCTTGGCTACACATTTCAAGTTTTGGCAAAAGGGCAGTTTGTTAGCTTGTGGTAAAAATCTCTCCTATTGGTCATTTGATTTGTTTGCACTCTCTGAAATAATGAATTGACTTAATTGAGTGTCTATAGTTGTCATTTTTGTCAGATTTACCTGCAACCGGTAGATACAGGATTGTGTTCCCAAATATCTTGCCATTTGCTACCATTTCTGTTCTGCTTTTGTTGTTATTGTCATGGTCTACTGTTAGGTGATAATTTATAATGAAACTTTGGGAAGCCTAAGAACACCAAAATATAAAAATGGAATAAATAAAATAAATAATTTCAGTTCAGCTATTTTCATATGTGCTTTTTCTTTTCTTAATATTTACTGCAGCTTTCTTGTATTGTCCAGAATTCGTAAAAGATGACTAATTTAAGCCATACAATTGTAGAACTATAAGTTAGGTGTAGCTGTTGTAGACACTGAGGGTAATCACAGGATTTGGGACAGCAACATTGTAGCAGTTTCCAGTTTTTACTTTTGTTTCAATGTAATTGTTTGAATTTGAGGTTATTTGCTTTTGTGACCTTCCATTTGGCAACTCCAATTATATTTGCTTAAGAGATGATAATCAGAAGCTTTTCATTTGTTCAGAAAAAAAATCAAAGTTTTTTTTTTTTATTTAGAGAGAATGAACTTGTATATTGTCATGGAGTATTGTGATGGTGGAGATCTGATGAAGAAAATCAACATGCAGAGGGGAACACTTTTTCCAGAGGAACAGGTAATGCAGAAGAATCAGTTAAATGTACAAGAGAAGTGATTGGAAAATCTAAAAGTAGAAATCAAAATAGGGGCAGCTTGGATGGGGTAGCTTCAGACAGAAATTTCTGTATTCTGTTAGACCATAATTTAAGGGGATGTGACAGCACTGCTTTGGATTCCTAATTAGCATAGATTTACAGTAAATTTGCAATTAATGCAGTACTATTCCTTTTCTTTTTGAACTATATATTCAAAATGTTTAATGTAAAATGAAGTACTGGAGGCGTATTTGCTGAAAATACTTGATTTTTCTAAAACTATAGTAAATTTAAATGAAATGATATAAGAAAAACATGGTATATTTAATGAATCTCTTAATTTCAAAAACCATCTTGCTTCCAAGGGTAAATTTCACCTAACTCTATCGGCAGAGATGCAAGGCTAAAGGGATCATATTACAATAATCCAAAAACAGAGGATCACATTCTCTGTGAAACATGACCCTGAAGTAAAATATAACACTATTTGCAGTTAAAGATATCAGAATGGAGCGGCACGGTGGCGCAGTGGGTAGCGCTGCTGCCTTGCAGTAAGGAGACCCGGGTTCGCTTCCCAGGTCCTCCCTGCGTGGAGTTTTCATGTTCTCCCCGTGTCTGTGTGGGTTTCCTCCTGGTTTACTCCCACAGTCCAAAGACATGCATGTTAGGTGGATTGGCAATTCTAAATTGGCCCTAGTGTGTGCTTGGTGTGTGTGTGCGTGTGTGTGTGTGTGTCCTGCGGTGGGTTGGCACCCTGCCCAGGATTGGTTCCTGCCTTGCGCCCTGTGTTGGCTGGCATTGGCTCCAGCAGACTCCCATGACCCTGTGTTTGGATTCAGCGGGTTGGAAAATGGATGGATGGATGGATATCAGAATGTAACAATTGCCCTATGCCCAAAGACAAGTGAATAGGTATGTAAGTGAAAAATACAGTAAGATAAAAAAACAAATATAGTAAGATCACATTCAACAGCTTTATTTAGTCATTTTTCAGCCACACATCAGACAGTATTGGTATACAAATCCTTAGAGAATTCTAAGGTGCTCATTTGTAAGCATTATTTAGACTTACCTGTATAGCTGAAAAAAACCCTTGTCTTGTAAGGCTTTTACCAGACAGATTTCATTCATTTCAAAGATCACTAAGAACAACTTTGTCTCCTCAGATTCTGGACTGGTTTGTACAAATTTGCTTGGGCCTGAAGCATATTCATGACAGAAAGGTTCTGCACAGAGACATCAAGTCCCAGGTAGAGGCTAAATAACTTTATTCTGATAACTTGCAAAAAAAAATAATGGCACCACTTTCAACTTGTTGTTTAGAAAGTAAGCCAGATTATTTGTAAAAATACAGGTATAGTGATTAAAAGCTTTAAATTATTTTTTTTAATTCTAGGCATAAGTACATATAGTATTCAGAACCATTTCCTGTTATACTCAACAGTTTTTAATTGTAATTTAATTTTTAACATCACCTTTGCTGAATCTTGTCTAAGGCATCTTATTATAATCATTGAGAAGTTTTTGAGAGCAGAAGAGTTTAATGGTTTTCTCAGGATAGTACAGGGATCCATTAGTGGTACTTAAACCTACTGGCCCATTTTCACTAGACGAGAAGACATTTAAATTGAAGATATGGAAATAATGCATTAAATAGTATACAGTGCTATAAGTTACAAAGATGCTAGCAGATCATCCAGGTCCTCTACTATTACTTAGCTGGTGACATAACCGGGGCCAAAGAGCTGTAATGGAAACTGTAAGGTGGTAGATTCCATGTCTGCTGCCGAATTGCTGTCAGGCATGAATGCACATGCACTCCACTGAGGTTATTGCTGACAATTTCTGGCCACTTCTAGTACTGACTGTTGACAGTAATGAAGAAACCACTCTACTGACCAGCATTCAGGACCTCTGTTTCAACAGGTTCTCTGGTGTATTCCTCATAAACTCTTTTGATAATTCCTTTACTACATATGACAATTTTGCTACTACCACTGCTACTACCAGAACTTTGCTTTCTTTCTTCAGCCTTATAGCAATGTACTTACTGTCAAGTTTGACGTAGCCTATAATCTCTGGTGTACTCTCTTTACAAGACATGTGCACCTAACTCTGCCTATTTATCTGTATTGTTCAGTTTTGCTAAGTACAGTATGTTTTAGTCATGTAATGGAGTATGTTTGAGTGGGAGCATGATCCTTATGGTGTAGTTAAATACAAGATGTTCTAGTTCTAGTTATTTTGAGTTAATAGATTTAGAGATTTATGAGTATGGCTTTTAGATTTTTTTGGATTAACAAAGTATTATCTTCTGTGCATTACCTTATTATTTTTTGCCTGTAGCTGTTATTTATCTGTCTGTTTTATGATCATCTGCTTGTTTTTTTATTTTCTGGAAATAAATCTTGGTGATATTTGTTCTCATTCAGAGTTCAACTTGATGTGCTGATTGTAAATAAGAAATACAATTTGTTAAAAATGCTTTTGAAAAAACATCATGCAGCACATGACCTTCTAATATTCTTAGGCTCCTTTAGTATGGCTATTGTCAAAGAAAACTGAGACATTCATTGTTTTTTAAGAGCTGCAAAGCAAAATATTTCATTCCACAGAGCTAGATGAAAGTTTATTAAAAGTGAAAGTAAGAAAATCATTGATATGAAGAACAAACTAAATCCACATACTTCCATATATAAATTGTCATTATTCCATTAATATTATTCATGCTAATTTCTCAAACTTTCTGGAAATTTTTACTTAATTTGAAATACTCCCAGGCAAGGAACAATGAGCTTTAGGCACTCAAAGAAAGTTGATGATATATAGGCAGACAGATAAGAAAGTTCAGGTTTAGTCTGCCTGGGAGTCAGGGTGCCAGGTGTAGAAGAATCATCCCTCTCAGTTTCAAGTAGAGAAGTCTCTTTATTTCTGTCAAATAAGCATAATTACTTTATTAACCTTTTAATAACTCAGTGTCCTCCCATTTTGCTTTAGGGTAGTAGTGCTATTTTAAGTTAACTTTGTGTTTAATATACTATAAGTATATTACATACTAAATATATGGTATGTAAATAACTCAACCCACATTTTAATTCACATGTTGCTTAATCCAGTTCATGGTTGTGTGGGCCCTGAAACTATTCCAGTAGTTTCTGGCAAAGGCCATGGTCAGACTTGAACAGGGTGCCATTCCATCACAGAGTTATGATGAAACACTTGGAGCACACTTAACTAATACAGCAGACTACTATATACTGTAAATATTTGGATTAATAAAGTGAAAAATAACTACAAAGAAATAATTATTTAATAGTGCTTAGTTTTGTTATGTTTTCACTAGGATTCAGACTACAGGATTTATGATACTTGCTTGTGAGTGCTCCTGTCATCCTTAATGCAGCAGATTGCTTCTATAAATATTTCTTCTATTTTAATAATAAAAAAGTATTGAATATTTCATCTGTATGTTTAAAAATTCAGAGAGACCTTTCATATAGCTAAAATCTGAACTTTCTCAAAAAAGTAATGATCAGCTTTTAAAATAACCATCCTAAAATAACTGTTCTATTCACTATTAGGACTATCTAAAATTCTCGCTACGAGGTGACTGGGGTTCACATCCCGGGTGCTCCATACATGTAGTTTGCATGTTCTCACTATGTCCATGTGGGTTTCCTCTGGGAGCTTCAATTTCTTCCCACAGTCTGAAGACATACTGGTTAGGTGAACTGGTATTGTTAAACTTTGCTCACCCTACAATGGACCGGTGCTCTCTCCAGGAATTGTTCCTGTCTTGTGCCTGATGTTTGCTGGGATAGGCTCCGGCTTCCTTGTCACTCTCTCCTAGAAAAGTGGGTTAAGAAATTGGTGCATGGATCTGAATGCAGATTAAAGCTTGTATACTTAAAATGTGTCATTGGTAGCATGACAATTTTCTAAGTTTTAGAGGCTTAATTAAAATAAATATTGCACTGTATTTAAATAATAAAGTCTTTTTTCCTAACACTCTTTCTTTTTCCTCTTTATAGTTATTATGATGAAAACACCAGTTTGAAACATCATATTTTCTGATTATCTTTCATTTGGAAGGGCAGGGCAGTATTGAAATGTGTATTTTATCATATATCACATCTATACATCTGAAAATCCTAAGTAGTGTGACCTAGTGACTAAGATAGGTGGCTATAAATCTTGAGGCTGTTGGCTCAGTTTCCACTGTCTAGTTACTATGTGACCCTGAGAAAGTCACTTAACTTGCCTGTGGTCAAATTGTAAAAATATATAGCTGTAAATAGTTGTAATGCATTCTGATATAGCAAGTTGCATTATATATTGAGTTGTCAAATATACAGTACATTAATAATATATCTTTCAACTCTGAAATACATATGCACAGAAAATCAACATGTAACATCATTTCTGAAGTTTTGCACTGATTACATTTTAGTTTTTTTTTCTTTTTCAGAATATTTTTCTAGCCAACAATGGCAGTAAAGTTAAACTTGGGGATTTTGGAATAGCAAGAATGTTGAACAAGTAAGAACAAGTTCTTTGAAATAACTACAAGATGACACATCAGATTAAAGTTGAGATAGTGACTGACTAGTTTATTACAGATATACACTGTACATCCAGTTACATAGCATGTATTTCATTAATGTATAAACTGCTTAAGATATATGCTAGCCCAACTGTAGTAAAATTAATCTTTGAACTGGACACCTGTTACATTCAACACTATAACCCTTCTGAAATAAATAATGTTTAGTTTAATGTAATTCTCACACTAACTTTGCATCTTCTCAGTTGGCTGTTTCTCTTTCTTTGTTTCTGTATACTGTATAATGTTTTTGTTATTGTAAGCAATAGCCTCTTTGTTTTATTGAATAATGTATTTTTATGTTTCTTTCATTTCTAAAAGCACCATGGAACTAGCCAGAACCTGTGTGGGTACACCATATTATCTTTCTCCTGAAATCTGTGAGAGTAAGCCATACAATAATAAAACGTAGGTCATGTTTTTCACATTAGTACGCTAATATTTTCATTGTTTTCAAAAACAAGCACAAAAAAGACACTTACACTTTAATTTTAAAAACTATGTACAGTTTGAATGATGTTCCCAAATCTGGTTTTCCTCTCACATGTCAAAGGCCTGGAGGCGTGAGTGAGTGTGGGAATATGTGTGTGTGTGCTCAGTGATGGATTGGTAGTGTTTGCTTTTTGTTTCATGTTATTATGATAGCCTCCAGCTTCAGTGACCCTATATTGGAATATGTATATTCAGATCAACAATTATATAAAATGAATATTCAATGCAACCAAATTGTGAAATATTTTATGTTCAAAACCTGAAAATATGTGAAATGTCTTGTGAGGTTTGAAAGTAAAGTTTTGCTTTTGTTTTTTTTGCAGACTAAAAAAATCTTTTTTTTTTTTACACAGAGATGTCTGGTCTCTAGGTTGTGTGCTTTATGAACTCTGCACCCTGAAGCATCCAGTAAGTTAACCATTTTTTTTACAAATATTTATATTTTAACTGACTGCCTGTAACAACAGTCTTTGACATGTTCAAATCTTTCATTTCAACCTGAAGAAAATGGAATATGGCCACTTTTAAAATTTACTGTCTGTAGCTGTATATGTTAATTTGTTTTTATTTTGGCTGTGTAGATACAGAAGAGTTTTAAAGTAGCCAGTGTAGCTTAATATCAGGAATTTAAATAACAAGGTCACCATTTCAGTCTCCATGTGGTTTTATACAGTAGTATGTACAGTGCAGTGTATAGGTATATACGTGTTGCTGTATAAGGTAGTTCTTAGAAAAGAACAATGCTAATGAAAAAACACATTGAAAACCAGTTATAAATGGATATAAAGCAACATATTAAGGGTTGATCCAACTGTTAGATGCTTTACACAGACTTATTATCTATAATACCTTGTTGATTATAAATATAAACATGGCTTATTCAACAGGAAATTATTTCTATAAATAGTTTTTTGATTTCTTAGGTGTACAACATGGTGATGTTTTATGTTGTGAAGGAATTATTCATGACATATTCTTGAGAAGCATAGGTTTAGAGGGTCGTTAGAGTTAGAGTACAGGGAAGTTCTAACTTGCTTATGTTAATCAACATACAACAATTAACCACTCTACAGCATCATGATCAGTATTACTACCTTACTTTGAAACTTCTCTAATTTCCTTACCTGAATAATCTCAGAACACATTTATCATAACATAGTAGTAACAAATTATATACCACATGGGGAAATGTGGTATTACTTCTATCCCTTCAATATCCTGGTATTAAATGTGCATACGGTCATTATTGCTACATGTTCAGAGTACAGTGAAATACCTATTTGCAACATATTGTGACTTTCTGGCTTTATGATCGGCATGCATTACTACCTTTTCTTTGATAATTCTGTCTTCCCTACCTGAAAAGCCTTGAAACATATTTGTCATTAACAGAAAAACAGAATTAAGGAAATGTATATTATACATATTGGACTCACTCCTGGTAACTGCTCCTTTGTCAAAGGTGGAATTTCAGTGATTTTAAGAATGACAGAGAAATAGTTAGGCAATCTCCAGTGTGAGGACAAAATCAAATTGGTTGTAATAGTGCACAAGGAGAAAAGCCTTTGCTTTACAGTAGTCAAAGGAAGATCAGTGAGATCTAGAAAAAGAAAGATAAAAAGTAAGAAAAGTATGCCAATAGAAAGGACCAAGGAAATAGATCCAGAGATCCAAGGAACAGAAGGTATTAAGTTCCACAGTACTAATAACATAGTGTTTTGGGGGTATGTAAAATTTATGCAATTACAGTAGCTATGTTACCCAAAATTTCATAAGACAGTGGGCATCAGTTATAATCAGGTGTGTCAGAAGTGCTATGTCACAAACAAACTGGTTTACTGTTGTGGTCACCTGAGTAAAGGAAGGTCAACAGCTCTGGAATATTTTGGAGTATCAACACGGCCCTCCCTGTTTATGCTCAATGGAGTAGTATAACAATAAAAAGGGCAATTGCCACATAGTGTGCTGGCTTCTGATTAAGTCAGCTCTGAGGATGGATCATCTGACTTGGCTACTTTGCTCAGGTTGTCTCTGTGATAAAAGACGTCTCCTGGGACCAGAAGGGTCAGTTGCCCTTACTGGGCAGTTTCTCAAGACTGTGGAGGAAGAAAATGATAAGACATTTAGTGACAATGCCCCCTCTCAGCCAGTGTAATATCACATAACTGGGAATGATGCGTAAGCATGGCCCTGTATACAATGTAGGTTTTTTTTTTAAAACCAAAGGCTAATATTATTGGCAGGCAGTGTGTTGTAGTGGTTATGGGTCTAGACTTAGAATATCAAACCCTGACGTTGTGAGTTCAGATCCTGCCACTGACACTGTGTGACAATGAGCCATTAATTGTACCTGCCTTGCTCCATTTGGAAAAACAAAAGAAATGTAGTTCATTGTATCTCAAAAATTGAAAATCTCAAAAAGCATCGGTCAAATAATAAGTAATAAAAATATTATTAGGTCACTGGAGCTGCTTACTCTTGAACATGCTATAGAATATTGTCCTTGAGTAAAACATTCCTGCATTAGATAGATAGATAGATAGATAGATAGATAGATAGATAGATAGATAGATAGATAGATAGATAGATAGATAGATAGATAGATACTTTATTAATCCCAAGGGGAAATTCAAATTGAATAGACGAGTCTCGGCGTGTAAAAATACATGACCACGTTGTAAATGTAAGTGTGTCCAGGGAACGAATCCACATAAAATAAAGTGATAGGAGTGATCAATAAAAAAAGAGAAAAATAAAAGGAGAAAAGTAGAAAAATAAAGTCGTACACGGAGCTGCTGAAAAGGCTGCCACTCTCGACGGTGCCTGAGTCATTGAACAATCATTAGAACAATTCCTGATTTTTTTTCTGCTTTCCCTAATGACTTGTCTTTTGTTAATGGTCATTGTAAAAACAATTTTACAGCAAAATAGATTCTTTTAAAATTGAAACATTATTAAATAGGTGTATATATTGTTTTTTTAGATGTATCTGATTTTCATTTGTTTACACCATTCATTCAAGTACATTATTTCTTGTTTTTATCAGTTGTTGCATTTAATTCCCATTTAAAGTTAAGATGGGAATTTATATGCAAAGCAGTGCTCAAAGTGGATATACATATGCCAGTACCATATGTGTTACACTGATGTATTAACATGAAGAGAGAGTAGCACTGAGCACGTCTTCATTAGAAATTCAGTCACCTCTATCTAAGATCAATGTTTTTAGTGCTGAGACCAGGGGCTGGAGGTTGACAGAACAGAATGGTTAGATGAGAACTTGTGCAGATCTGAGAGTACTGGTAGTCAACACCAAAAAACATTACTTGCTAAGCATTGAGCTTTCCACCTTCCTTGTGGTTTACCAAAGCCCATTTCACAACATGATCATGTCTCTTTTTTTTCTGTCCAGGACACTAGCCTGTCTTCAGACATCTGTCTACACTATTGGCTAGTAGTGCTATTTGTATGGCCCATCAATCATTTCTGCTGCATCCTTCATTTGAATAAGGCATGCTCTTAGAGCAGCGATTTAAAGTATCATACTATTAATAAATATCAACAATTAAAAATGTGTTAGCTAATTTTCTTTTTCCATAATGTTATCAAATTCCATTCAAATCTGTCAAGGCATTTTTGAAATTTTGGAGTATCTATCTGTTTAGTTTTTCTGTTGCGGAGCGAGGTTACCCCAAATATTCATAAATTAAAATGTCCTTTCTTACCAGAAATCTAGAGACCTAAATATATCCTGCCAAATTTCAACTTTTTAACTAAATGGGAAATAATCTTTTTGTTGATGAGTAAGTGATTCAGTTTATATTCAATTTATATATATTTTTTCAAGAGATTTTTTCAAGTCCTGTGAGATGAGACTTTGGCCATGAGATTTTTTAAAGTCATGCCATCCTCTCAATCACATTCAAACACGCACACTGTACTCTCACCTCTCATTCGTGTGAATGCTTTTGACAGACACATTTCTTGCTCTTTCAGCTCTTATAAATTTTAATGTTTTCCTCACTTTAAGTTCACAATTAAAGAAAACATATTATGTCCAAATCTTATCGAAGAATTTCATCACAAAGAGTTATAAAAAGAAAAAATGAGTACACGGGCAATCCTAGCACTGAGAAATGATGAAGTCATATGAATTTACTTACAAAATGTTGATTGGTTACACGGCAAATTGGTTAAATGCGTATCAATAGACTATGCTGAAACAGTTGGTGGTGATTGTGCGGAAGATGAAAACATCAACTTACAATATCCTGAAGATTATCTACAACTGTTAACACCGTCCGGTCTTCCTCCACACAAATTACTGTAGAAAGAAGGATGCATCCAAGAAAGGTAATGTAGTACATCTTCTGCAAATAACATTAGACAACAAAGGAGATATTCATATGCCATTCATATTTAAATGTTAACAGTTTCCCGTTAGAATAGCTTTTGCAAAGACAATTAACAAAGCTCAAAGCCAAACATTCGAAAAAGTGTTTTATTTAATAGAGAGAAAGAAACAAAATTCAATATTGGCCAGTTATACATTGTGTTTTCACAATGAAAGTCCAAACACAGAATCAAAATTCAATGCGATATTGATGAAAATTTTAATAAAAAAATTGTTTTTACTGAAGTTTTACAGTAAAAGTGTATGTTTAAACAGTATTTCTGTATTAATTTCAAATCCAAACAGAACAAAATCGTATTATGTAACGAATAACTCTTAACACAACATGAAACATAATTTACTTTCAAATTATTACGTTTTACTATTTTTAATATGTAAAATAGTTAGTTCTATTATGCATATGTAACAATTCCCATGAAAATAAAAATTTGTTTAAATTGTACATCCACATCCCCATACAGGTGAGGCAGAACCACAAAGAGGCTAGCGTGAAATGCAGGCCCAGGGGTTGGCGAGCAAAGCGAGCAGATGGCAAAGCCCCCTAGTGTGTATGTATGTGTATATATATATATATATATATATATATATATATATATATATATATATATATATATATATATATATATATATATAAATTGAATGGCCCAATGATTAAAGTTCTTAGAGAATGAGATATATAAAAAAAAATCATGCAGCAAGAGTAAGTGTAAATACCAACTTCCTGTAAGTTTAGCTCTTTTTAATAACAATTAGACCAAAAACAGGTCTAATGAATTACTCTGTGTCACAGAGGGGTGGAAGATTAAACCTGTAGTATTATTTAATTGTGGCAGGGAATCACTTGTCCCCACAGTAACAGTACACCCAACTTCTGGAACTATGACCTTGCACCTGTTCAACTGGAATCAAGTAATCCTACATCTCATAGGGGATGTCTCGGCGCAAACCATTCTTTACTGGTGGATAGAGCAATTAGCAAGATAGCAGAACAGGTGTTCTCAGGTCATTTAACCAATTACATTACAGTATATGGCCTGAATTCCAGCAGCACTTTAATTTTACCAGTATCAGTCTATCACAATAGGTGATTTCAGTTTCTCTTCTTTCTCTCAAGTGGCCAGCTGTGCAGTAAAGTAATTATATCTTGCTTGAAGATCTGTATCACACCCTCTGCAGCTCTCTTTCTTCTGCATTCATGTCTGTCTTGGTCATTTAACTCACAGCTTCAATTTGCTTGTGGTTTTTGTAAGACTACTCCTTTAGCAGCAGTTCAGAAGTGGTTGACAAGTGTATAACGTCCATGCAAGGCAAGGACCACAGCTAATGACCTTTTAGAGTCAAACTTGTGTCCAGACAGTTACTCTTGTGACCAGCTTGTGGCTCATGCATGTCTTTTGTTTAACCTTACTTAAAATGACTTAGCTTAGCTATACCTATTCAATATCTGTCTATTGTTTTAAAAAATCCTTGAACGAGGCAAGACTTTTTAGCCTGGGGTGAGATGTGACTTTTTCAGAGAGATACTTTCAAGTCCTGTGAGACGAGACTTTGTGCCAACAGTGAAAAGAGATCGAATATATTGTTCAGATTTAAACTTAAAGTCGGAGATTTATAGATTGTCTAATTCATGTTGCCATCAGGGAAAAGTAGCATTTCTTCCCAATGAAGAAGCGTATCCTCTAGAATTAAAAGATTTGTTGTTTGGTGAAAGTGAAATCCACAGAGGTGAGTGGCAGAAATGCGAAGTGGCTGGCGTGTAGCGCGTATCGCAGGCTGGGGGGGTTGGCAAGCGAAGCAAACGGGGTGAAGCCCTGGTAATTAAACATACAGTATTACAAACTTAGCAATAACAGAAAAAACTATTCTAACAGAAAAATACACCATCGTCAACACAATTTGTTGTCAATTCTTCAGTAGTTACACATCTTTAATCAGAGGGTGTGACTGATAGCCATGCTTTGTCGCTAGATATTTGAATAATGTTAGTTGTCTATGTCTAATAGTTGGAAGTGTGTAGCATTTTTGTATGCCTGAGAAAAACATCTAGGTTTGTAAAGACTAATGTGAATGATGATGTTTGACAAATTTTAAGTATGATGTTGTGATGCGCAGAAAATTTGGATGCCGACTGGAGAACTTGGCTAACCTCACCAGGAAATGTTTCACTTGCAGTGTATTTCCACACTGTCCATCCCTCTACAATGTAAATCCTACCATGTACAGTATATGCTAAGTGTTTTGCCATGGAATCATACCATGAGCTGTCACAATTTGCAAATGTGCACTGTGGTACTTAACCTTTTTACTTGACAAACCACCTCCTAGAATTGAAATGTTTTGAAGTGTCAATATTTTAAGTTTTTAATTTTTAAAAACTGAACTTTTACTAGACACAAGTAAAAGTAATATTTTTTAACTCTTGGGTTTGGATATTTTAACAAGTAGTTAAACACAGTTTCTTTTGTAGTTGTGTTTTTTTTTTAATTTTTAATATAATTTTTCATATGTATGCCAAGCACATTTTTAGTTCATTATTTTTAATAAGGACTATAGTGTGGTTTGACAGGGAATAAAAATTAGAAAGACTTGATGTATGAATGTATGAATCCAGATCAAAACAACTAGAAAAATAACTAGTGTTGGGGTCCAGTTTTGAAAACTTTAGGCACAGTTCTGCTTCTACTTTCAGTCTATTCCTGTTTTTATTTTTTTAAGAAAGTTGAAGGTTACTGAGCATTGGGAATTGTTTCCAAAACAAAGGCTTTCCTCAGTGGATTAATGTTAATAACACTAAAATAAAATATTACATGTACTTATTTTAATTTTAATCATTGTTAACATTAGTCTTATTGTATATTTTTCTGCCTTAGTCTACCAATTTTTAAAGCTGTTCTAAAAATGATGGTAGATAAAACAAGCACACCAAAAGTAAAACATTTGAACATTGGTGGATTGGATCATAGAGACATGCAGAGTGCAGTGTGTGGGGTGGAGGGGTGAGAAGGAGCTCTTACCTGAGATGCTCACTTTTACAAACATCCATCAGTGCTGCATGGTTTCTGGGCAGACTTCATCCTATTGTGAGTCGGCTGAAAGAAGTGAGGGGTGAGCAGGAGCTATAACCTCAAGCCCAATATGAGTGGTGGGAGACTTCAGTTTGGCACTAGCAGTGGACAGGGTAGAGGAGATTGGAGGTGGGAGAGACAGCCATAGAATCTCTGAGTAGGAGGACCGTGAAACCTCCTGTAACAAGTGGTTCTTTTAAGACCTTATTTTTAACCCATTTTTTTTGTCTCCTCCTGTACCACCTGACAGCTGCTAGCATATACAACATGTTGATACTTGCAGCTCTACTCTATAATTACATTGATAAAGGACCACTTTTATGCAACAATTAAAAATATGTTCGGTTACCTTTATATTTATATAAAAGCCACGTGAGACAATATAAAGACAATGTTTAAAATTGGGATTGATTTTTATTTAATTCTTTTTTTAAGAATGTGTCTTGCCAGTGCTGATGCAACCCCTTTCATGTGCAGGCTGGGAGGTTTCTACCCATAATCTGAATAACATTGTATTAAAGGGTCTGAGACTAATGGTTGCCAAAAGGGAAGAGTGTCTTGTTTACTGTGTTGCCTCCTGGGCACACAGATGGGAGACCTCCCAGAAAGGGTGGGTAGGCTTCTGGCCAGTTGGAACAAATTTACATTCAGTGAATTCAGAAAGTATTCACAACCCTTCACTTTCTGCACAATTTATTGTGTTGTAGATTTAATTTGAAATAGATGACTTGCAATTTTTGCCTATCTATGTACACTCAATAACCCATAAATGACAAAATGAAAACATGTTTTCAGAGAGGTTTACACATTTATTAAAAATCAAAAACTGAATCTCTCATTTATATAATTATCCAGACCCTTTGCTGTGGCACTCCAAATTGTGGTCAGGTGCATTCTGTTTGCTTTAAATATTATTGAGACATACTTAGAACTTGATTGGAGTCCACCTGTGGCAAACTGAATTGATTGGACACAGTTTAGAAAGGCACACATCTGTGTACACACTGCATGTCAGGATAAAAACCAAGACTTGAAGTCCAATTAATTCTTTATGGACCTCTGTGATGAACTTGTGGTGAAGCATAGATCACAGCAAGGGTGTAAAACCATTTCTAAAATTGTATTTGTTCCAAGGAGCAGTTTCCTCAATAATTGTGAAATGCAGGAAGTTTGGAACCACCAGGACTTTTCCCAGAGTTGTCCAGTCAAACTGTGTAACAAACATGAAGTGCTTTGGTCAGGGATGTGACCAAGAACCCAATGATCACTTTAATAGAGCTTCAGAAGTCCTCTCCTGAGATGGGAGAACCTGTAGTAAGGATGCCTATCTCAGCAGCAATGCTGGAATGGATTCAGGACAAGTCTTAGACTGTCCATAAGTGGCCCAGCCAAAGCCCATACTTAAACCCCAAATCCCATAGACCATCTGTGGAGAGACCTGAAGATGGCAGTTTACAGATGCTTAACAATCCAATTTATTGGAGATTGAATATACTGACTTGGAAGTGTGGGATAAACTGCCTAAAGCTAGGTATGCAAATGTTGTGTAGACTTACTTGAGATGGCCCGGAGCTGTAATTGCTGTCAAAGGATCTTCCATAAAGTACTGAATTAAGGATCTAAATGCTTATAAGACTGACAAATTTCAGTTTTTGATTTTTAATAAATTTGCAATCCTTTGTTAAAAACATGTTTTTCACTTTGTCATTCATGAAAGTGAAAGGATCTGAATATTTTCTGAATCCACTGTATACAAGAGCAGACTGCAAATTCTGCAATTCAGATTTAAATAGTTAAGTTTAAAGTGGAGTAGAGGTTCTGACAAAATTCCATTCCAAATAGTGTTAACTTTTATTTCTTTCACTTTCTTAAAACTTACAGACTATGTCAATTTTATAGTCCAAGAGTGTTATTGAGTAGTCATGCTCTCCTTCAGATGGTGCATATATTGCAGAACAATTCTTCCGTGTCATTTTAGAGAGGATTAAAAATTAAATGCCAAAATATTTCTGTGAGAGTCATCCTTTTTAAAAGGCAACTGGCTGAGTGTTTCACATCATTGATCATCTTCCTCCATGACAACCTTTCAGCCACAGTGGTGTGGTTTAACTTCTGAAAAGTTGTGTGCAAACACTGTTACTAGCTTTATTTAATATTGATGCCTAGATGTGAATTACTGTGTCTGTTCTGTAGACTACTAGGCAATTATCACTGATAAAACGTCACACTGACAATCATTCACTGTCTTTCAGTATGTGAGATAAAAGTAAGTCAAAGTCAATTTAAAATTGCTGTGAATCACAACTCCAAATTATCTCATCATATTAAAAACTTAATAATTACATTTTCTCAATCAAACTTTATCCTCAGTTCTTCTATTATCATATTTTTGACTTGCACTGTAAAATTAGATAATTGGCTTGTGCTGCTTCAATATGTTTTATTGTTGTTTGCCTTTACATAATCAATAGAGAAAGAGGGAGAGAGAGTGAGAGAGAGGTTGGGAGCATGCACTTATAGAAGCCATGGAATAATATAATTGTTGTTGAAAGAGAATTGCAGAGCAAAAGGTAGGATAATATGCAGCCTGAAGTTATGGAAGTCTTGTGAATTAGGGGTTTGCCCAAGTTAACTGACAAAACACCACCAATGATGGTCGCTGTGAACAAACAAGTGAATAGGAACTATGTGTATACCTCAACAACTTTTGTTGATACCTGAATGCTCAGGAACGTGAAAGGCATGTTTTCTTTAACTGATTGTTTTTGCTGCTACAAAGTTCAGTAAGTTTGTAGCCCTTGTTTTCATGTTTGGACTCCTACCTTATGGCTTCCATTTAAAAATGCAAGAATAGCCTAAACATTTTTTTTTCATTTATAAAAAATGGTTCACTTTAGAACACAATTTTATGTGGCAAAATAATATAAACCACAATCGTGAAGAAATAACTTTGTCTCAAAAAATACCAAACTTATCCTTTCAGGAGAAGTTTTAATGCTTGGTTCAGATCTTATTGTAAGATATAGCTCCATAGGTTTATTTGACTGTGAGGTTCCTTTTGGGTGGAACCAATGTGCTGGGAGGCATATCAGCAGACAAGTCTAAGAGTGTTTAAAACAGGGAAGTGGGGTGGCATTTGCAGGGAGTTTAGGACAGGCAACAACAACAACATTTATTTATATAGCACATTTTCATACAAAAAGTAGCTCAAAGTGCTTTACATAATGAAGAAAAGAAAAATAAAAGACAAAATAAGAAATTAAAATAAGACAACATTAGTTAACATAGAAAACTCCAGACGGCTGGAGAAAAAAATAAAATCTGCAGGGGTTCCAGGCCACGAGACTGTACAGTCCCCTCTGGGCATTCTACCTAACATAAATGAAATAGTCCTCTTTGTAGTTAGGGTTCTCACAGAGTCACTTGATGCTGATGGTCATACAGACTTCTGGCTTTTAATCCATCCATCATTGTTGGAACATCACTGTGCTTTGAGTAGATGTTGGTGGTGCAAGCCACCACCATAAGGACACCGAAAAAGGAAACAGAAGAGAGAGTAGGGGTTAGTACAGATTTTATAGCCACCATGAATAGTTATTATAATGAATTGGATATACAGAGTATCAGGATTTAAATTACAGTGAAGTTATGAGAAGGCCATGTTAAAATAATGTGTTTTCAGCAGTTTTTTAAAGTGCTCCACTGTATTAGCCTGGCGAATTCCTACTGGCAGGCTATTCCAGATTTTAGGTGCATAACAACAGAAGGCCGCCTCAACACTTCTTTTAAGTTTTGCTCTTGGAATTCTAAGGAGACACTCATTTGAGGATCTGAGGTTACAATTTGGAATATAAGGTGTCAGACATTCCGATATATAAGATGGGGCAAGATTATTTAAGCCTTTATAAACCATAAGCAGAATTTTAAAGTCAATCCTGAATGACAAAGGTAACCAGTGTAGCGACATCAAAACTGGAGAAATGTGCTGGTTTATAACTTTACATAAAGGGACAGACAATAGTATAAACACTCAAATGTACTAGCTAACTTGGAAATTTGTAAAGAAAAATGAGTAATTATGATATCGTAGCAGTAACAGAAACCTGGCTAAATAATAGGGAATAAGTTTAATATGGAAGGTTACACATCTTTAGGAAAGCATAGTGTAAAAGGCGCTATATAGCGCCCGACCCGGCACAGACTCAGGCAGAGGCACGTACTTTAATAAAAGGCTTTTTTATTTCTTCTTCAGCCGTGGGGCACGCCTTCCCCGTGTCCCACAGGCCCAACACAGTCCCAAAAGCACTTCCAATACAACTCACAATTAACCACACTTCTCTCCACCTCAGCACCACCACTCCTCCTCAGGCTTAGTCCTCTTCCTCCCGACTCTGGCTCTTTGAGTGGTGGTGGCTGGCCCTTTTTATATCCCACCCGGAAGCGGTCCAGGTGCTTGGACACCTGGTCCTAATTGCCCTTCCGGGTGGGGCTGAAGGTATGACCAGCCAGGCTGCTGACTCCACGCAGCTCCCCCTGGCGGCCATCCGAGCCCCCAACCAGGCTGTGAAGGACTCCATCTTCCATGGAGCCATGCGCCGGGCTGGGGAATCATTGGCTGCCAGGGAGGCTGCCACCAAGCGTCCCGGGGGAGGTACTGAACAGTCCATGGCTGCTCCCCCGGAACAGATGTAGGAGAGGCGTCCCTGCCGGGCATGGGACGCGGCTGTCCTTTACAGTAGGTAAATCTAAAATGGGAGGGTTTTCCATTTGTATAAAAAAAGAATTTCTTCCATTGGTTGATGGATTAGATCATACTTAGAATGTTTAGATGTGCCTCATAGGTAAATTAATGGAAGCAATTATTAAGTAAAATATCAGATATCAAGCACAGGTGCACTGGTAAACAGCCATCTTAAGTTCAGACGGGGAGATCATATTTCACTAGTATGCTGGATTCTAAAAGGAGGCAACAAAAGTATATGAACAGAGAGGTGCATGTTATATTATTTTACCTATAATTTGAGAAAGCTTTTTATAATGTGCCACATGAGAAATTAATCATCAACCTAAAAAATGGGACAGGGAATGATTAGTTATCAAAGTAAAAGAAGGGAAATTCAAGGCACAGTGTGTTCACGGGTGTAAAATTGGATTAATATCAATAACCAAGGGTTATGGTGAGAGGACATTTTTTCAGAATTAGGTGATGTTAAAAGTGGTCTCCTGAAGCAGAGCTGGGACCTCTGATATTTTGCATATATTAAACAATAAAGTAAACTGGGCGGGGGGACGGGGGTTGATGGATTTTAGTCCTGCTCAGTCCACAAAGCATTTTGATGATTTTCACAAAAAACTAAAATACAAAATACTCATTTTTGACACAGATGAATGATAACAGGATATAAGAGCAAATCCTACAATAAAATGCAATGTTCCACTACCTACATGAACGAGTTTCTGTTCAAAAAATTCAGCCACCATTGTGGCCCTCCAGGACTAGGATTGACCATGCTGATGTGAAACATCCATAAATTCACAACAGAACTCCACCTTTCATTACATTCATTTGTTGTTGAAAACCAAAATGAATAGTATAATTATTTCTTCATTCAGCCTTTGATGAAAGCACAGTAACCCATACTTGGTAAAAATGTTTAGATGTCTGATTCTGGATCATTTTTTTTTTTCTTTTAGTTTGAAGGCAACAATTTGAGACATCTGATAGTGAAGATTTGCAGGGGTTACTTTGTACCAGTTTCTCCAAAGTACTCATATGACCTGCGATATCTGATTACTCATCTTTTTAAAGTAAACCCTCGTGACAGACCTTCAATTAATTCTCTCTTGAAGAAGCCATTCTTAGAAAAACGAATAGTGAAGCATTTAAGTTCAGAGGTAAGTACTAAACACCTTCCTTTAACTTATGCTTAGTGACATGTCAAATATGGCCTAGATTTTATCACTATATACACTGTGACAACTGTGTTGCTTAATATGATGCCCACTTCCCTTTTATTATTTGGTTTAACGGGAGGTGTTAAGCTGTACTCTTCTTTTTGCCTTTATCCACCTCTTTCTACACATTTTTCCCTTCTGAATTGTGGCACTTTTGTTAAACACACCATAAATGATGTTCAAAGTATATTTTGGATATACTATAGGAGAGACAATCTCAATATGCAATAACTAAACTTTTAGATATACTGTTCTGTCATAAATGATATTCAGGAAAGAATGTTCTAATAAAGACTTTAGATTTAAGATTATGTTAGGTGTGATAGAAAGAAGATTGTTTAAAATAAGTGAACTGCTCCAGATTTTTTAGGTACGGTATTTTCTTTGAATTAATATTTATGTTTCTTAAAATAACATAGAACCCTTTCTCTATCGAATTGCTCTTCAAAACTAGTGTTAATTTTATGATGCTTTCATTTATAAAATCTCCGCTATTGACATTTGTGTCAAATAATTATGGTTTCTATTTTGAATTTTCTGAACTGGTCATTCCTCTAATTTTTAGGAAATGGAAGAAGAATTTAGCCATACAGTACTCCACAAGAAGAAGTTTACCACTGCACAATCACCCACTCCTCATCCAGTAAAGGCATCAGGTTGGTTGATCTAACTGATTTTGTTATCTTTAACCCAAAATTCCAACAAAATGTAAATGTTAAACCAAATATATCCTCTTTATATGTTTACTTTTTCCTGTCTGTCATTCAAAGACAAATGTATGTAAGATGTGTACATATGTATGTAAGTCACTAATGCACCAACTGATGGGAAGTCAGTCCATTGTAGTTAAATTAGTGTAGTGAGATAAAACCAGTGTCTATGCACATCCATAAAGTACATTTTGCTTATTATTTGACCTTAATATGATTTTTTGAGACGTGTAGAAAATATATCATGTTTTATTTTGTTTTAGAAATAGAATGTATTTTCAACCACAAAAAGAATTTCAAGCTTTTTAAAATTTGTTTGTTTTTCCTAGATCATTTTATGTCATATTCAGGCTTTTCTTTGCCTTTTAAACCATAAACTACATCCCTGTAGTATGTGAATATCTATTTGCAATAGATATTTAATACTTCATCATAACTGCAGCATTCAAAACACACCACAACTTTCTTTTAGCAGTTAGAGAAGTATTGTGTATGTCAAAGCAAAACAATGACAAAGTAAACAATCATGCCCTTAACTGTACATATACTCATCGGAAACAGATGTGGTGTTAGCACAGCAACGGTTCTGCTGTTACTTTTGGATACCCAGTGAAGGTCACTGGGGTTCGTTGAGGAAACTAGAAATGGTTTGGCACAATCAGAAGTTCTAATATTTTCTGGGGGAAGCATAATTCTGTTACATCTGATTGTATTATATTGTTGTATTATTGTTTGAGAATTAAGTAAACCACTATTCCTTAATATATTTCAGTTTTGTTTTTTTTTTTGTGGCATGTAGCTATCATACTGAAATTTCTATGTACAATAGGAAAGTATGTATACATCTTTGTGATTCTTTGCTGTGTTCTTAATGCTGTAATAATGGCATTTTAAAGTATAATGTATACTGTGTGCCAGATGTGGGATAGCATCCTGGTTAGCAAAATGTTGCTAGTAACACAAGATACAGTGTAATTGAGAAATGAGCCGTAGAGGAATAAGCATATTGTTCAGTTGTTACGCTTAGGTTGTTAATATCCTCAACATTGATTTATGCTTGCTGTGTGCTTATTTAAATGTGAGGCACAGAGCCTTATACTGTTGCAGCACATTGCAGACTTTGTGTTGTCCATTGACAGAGTGGAATAGTGTCTTACATGTCTTCCAGATAATTTGTAGGAAACCTGACACCCAGAGTATTTCCTAGGGAGGCTGTGCCTGACATACAGCATAGAAAACAGGTGTTGAAAAGACATGCTGGCAGCAGTCAGTATACAGTACATAGAACACCTTGCTTTGAAATATCAAACAAGGCACACTAATGTCATATTCTGGAATCTTGGTGTTGTTTAACCTCATATTTAAGGCCTGGGAGGCTAATTTTGCTCTTGGCTGTGTGGAAGGTGACAACATCCCACTTCTTACAACAGGCTCATCTCAAAATGTTACTGTATTATAATCAATGACGTATCAAATCTATTTCTGCATGTTATTTTGCATTTTATTTTAACTATATAATACTTGAAAATGTGTGCAGTGCCTTGAAGTCTAAGTGGGGAGTGTACATATAAATCTGAACTGAAAATTTTAAAACTTGATTCTTCTAATGCATATTACTGTGTAGATTTTGGATATTAATGTTCAAATCATACAGCATGGTGGTGTAGCCTGACAAAGCTTCACCACTTTGATTCCACACTGGGATGATTTGTAGGTGGAATTCATGTGGATTTCTTTTGGGGGCCCAGCTTCTTCTTCTCACAGTCGAATGGTATGTTTTCAGATCGATAAATGAATGTTTTTGCTCTGTTAAGGTCTGGTATCATGTCCAGTGGTGGTTCATAAATTGTTTAAGTTGCTGCTGGCACCACAAAACACCATACAAAACACTGAAAATTATTTAACACAAAGTAGTGTAGAATCAGTTATTGTGCTGTCTGCGCATCCATCTTTTTTCTGAACCTACTTATCCTATTACCAGGTTTCAGGCAACTGAAAGCTATTGTAGTAACATCAACCACAAGCCCAGACTGACAGAAAACCTAAAGACCTAATATGCACACCTTGGAGAAAAACCCCCTTAAATGTAAAATATGCATATACAGTATATACAGGACAATTGCAAAATCCAGACATTGACCATGCTGGTAATCACCCAGCTGTGAGGCAGCAGCTCTAAGCACTGAGCCGTCTTGATTACAAAAAAATAACATTTCTGCAAACAGGTAACTTGTATTTCAGATTAACTTTTCTATAGAGTGTTTATGAGCAGCTTTCCTGTTAACCCTCATGTGTTGCCATCACAGTTAGTGCTATGAAAGTTATTTGTCTACATTGAAAAAACTCTTCAGTGGATATACCATACAATTAGTTAAATTAACTGGTCTTGGAGTGAGTTATTCATTTATATTTTTAAATGTTCGTAGAACAGTAATTTATTCTGGCTTTAAGTGCAAAATGTTTAATTTTAAAATATTTTTGCTGTTTGTTTTTGGATACTGATTAGAGATGATGCCTCACAGGTTCTGGTCTGGTCACAGTTGGGAGTTTTGTCCACGTCCCACCGACTCTATAATCATCTAGTGTGGGTGTGTGCTTTGATGTGCCTGACATTAGACTGGTATTCTTTCCAGAACAGGTTCCCAACTTTGCTTGTGATGCTGCTGCTCCATATGTCTCTAAGCAGTGAACAAGCAAAATGACACCTTTTATTGGCTAACTAAAAGATTATAATATGCAAGCTTTCAAGGCAACTCAAGCCCCTTCTTCAGGCAAGATGAAGGGGCCTGAGTTCCTCGAATGCTTGCATATTGTAATTTTTTTAGTTAGCCAATAAAAGGTGTCATTTTGCTTGACTTGTCACTACGTTCATAATGGCTAACATGGTACACCACCCCAGTACTAAAGCAGTGAACCAAAAAGGTTCAGAATATAGATGGGTATTTGTTTTGATAATTACGCCAACCATATAAATTAAGTACTATTTTACAGCCAACATTTTTGTTCATAAATGAATTTTGTTGTGTGTAGGAAAAATCAGATACCCCTTGACATATCAAAGTGGACTCCAGGAGACTTTCAAAAGAACTAAAGCTGCTTGCTTTCATAGAATATTTTGTTTTTATCTCACACAATGGAATTTTAAGTACCAATCTTGTAGCAGTTCTTTTGGTATCTTGTATTATATGTAAGTATGGCTGTAAGAAATTGAGTAGTCATTTGTTTTTTATTATAGATGTTAAAAGTCATAAGCCCAGGTCCCAGGCAAGACCTCCAGGCACCCCTTTAAAGAAAGTAGATCCACGCAGAAATGAATGGA
Organism: Erpetoichthys calabaricus; assembly: GCF_900747795.2. Classification (NCBI taxonomy): domain Eukaryota; kingdom Metazoa; phylum Chordata; class Cladistia; order Polypteriformes; family Polypteridae; genus Erpetoichthys; species Erpetoichthys calabaricus. Next base: position 114,399,875 of record NC_041397.2, read on the forward strand.
AGCCTCCTGCCAAGATCTATCAGCAAGATTATAAAGTAGGTTAAACTCATTAATTTCTACAACTTTTCAATGAAGTTCTTTTTTTATTTCCCAAAGCAACCGTGTTGCAGTAATTGTAAATAACCACCAAAATGAATTATATTAATCCATGTATATCTGCTTAGGTAGAAATCCCATTATTGCTTTGCTTGCAATCTCTGTTCTTTACTTTTATGCTCCAACTGCTGTGCTGAACCTATGAATGTAGGGCCAATACATGGATGTTTCCCAGGTGTACCATTCCATCAAGTAGTTAAACGCAACTTGTACTTGATCACCTCTTTAAATGCACATCAGGTGATCTTCAGTTATTATTTTTTACTTACTTAGCTGACACTTTTTCTTCAGTGACTTACAACATTTGAGATATAATTGATTACATTTCTTTTGTTTCTCTAATTGAAGCACAGGCAGGTGAAGTGACTTGCTCATGGTCACACTGTGTCAGTAATGGGATTTGAACACAAGACCTTCAAAGTCCAAAGCTCTAATCACTATGCCACACTGTCTTCAATTGTTGTAGATATCCTAATACTCAAATATGGAAGCAATGATTGTGGAAGAAAATATAATTCAACGAGTTTGTCTTGTTTCTTCCAGTCTTCATTCAGTTGACATCTTTTCTTTCTCTTTTTAACAAACATTATGTGCCAAATGCTAGAATAGTCAGTGAATGCAAATTCACATATGTGCCCAGACCATATATTGCATACAATACTACCAGGTATTCAAGTAGAATATTTTCAACATGAGTTGTTACCATAGACCATTCAGGGGGTTGAAGTACTCTCTATACTATGTCCATGGACATAAATATGAAAAATTGTTGATGATTGTCAACTATTCTGTCTTCTGTCCATCAATGCATTGTCTCTTGCATTGTCTGATGGGAAATTGTTTAAAACAGTATAAACTCATTCATACAGAAATGGGGTTCAAAACACTGAACAAAGGACTTTTTTTAATCAACCATAGATTTCTGTCCTATGTTCACATCACATACCCAGTCATTGTAGACATTATTTATGTGCAGTTTGTTCTTCCTTATCTTTTTCCTGTGGTAATCTGGTTTTCCTCTAACATTTTACAGTTACCCATGTTAGGTTGACTGATAATTTCCAAATTGGCTCCATGTAAGTGTAGATGTATGCATGTGTCGGCCCTGTGATGCACTGGTGGTTGATCCAGAGTTAGTTCCTACCTTATGCCAGACGTTGGGAGGGCATTTTTTCACCCTGCAACCTGTAATTGGTTTAAGCACATTTAAGAATGTCACCTTATATATTTTTGCCACCTCCTGTGTTTATCCACTAAATGTTAATGTTCAGCATTGTAAATAGAAAGTGTGCATCCTTTTGAGGTGTTATAGTCGATCATTGCCTCCAGGGTTTCTGCACCTTAACAGTTGGGTTTAAATACTTACTACATTAGTGTGTGTACCCAGAGATTGACTGTACTTTGAAATGATACATAGATATTTGAAAAAAGTAGATTAAGATTAATAATCTGATAATATAATAAAAAATCAATATGGAATAGTTCATACAGTACTTCCATGTAAATTTTACTTTAATGTTAACATGGAAAAATCACTCAGCTGAAGGTTTTACAATATAATACAATTGATTTTACTCTACAATAATATATAATCAAGTATATTATCTTATATTTATTATGAACACATAGAGCAAAATGAACAGGAAACTGAATGAAGTGAACAATTGAATTAATATTTAATTTGAATCTAATCACATTGGGCCAAATGAATAAACAAGCTTTACTAATAGACAGATTGATACAGGGTAGCTTAAAGCCCCTGTCCACATCGACCTTTGCAGATCTGTTGTGGTGTGTGTGTTTGTGTTCATTTCTTTCTCTTCATCAGCTAGCATGTCCTCTGATTTGTCAAAAAACTGTCAGCTATCTTCACTTATAAATATGTTTGAGTGTGTGAGTACATGTGTGCGTATGCCTGCATATACAATGCTTCCATGTGTACATAGATGCATATTTAAATAATGTATCTCAAAAACTACTCATGCATATTTTTACAAATCAGTAGGCTTGGTTCTATGACTAAACAAAAAATCCAGGTTAAATTAAGCAATTTTTAACACAGTTATCATTAGACATAGGTCAAACCATTTTTAAGGCTATACAAATAAGTACTGGACCAAACTATACCAAAATCAATTGACCTGGAGCATGTAACAAGGAAAACATGATGCAACTTGTTTTTCAGAAGTTATCATTGTACATAGGTTTCCAAACACAGACACCATACTAAAATTATCTTTTCTGGGCATTTTGAATATCATAGAATCACAATGTGAATTTAACTCCGTAGCAAATTTTTGACCCTATCACCAATTATCTCTGTGGCTAAAGATCTGCGCTGGTATCTAGAAGGTTGTTGGTTCCAATCCTATTACTGCCAGAAGGGACCTTACTCTGTTGGGCCCTTGAGCAAGGCCCTTAACCTGAAAAAGTGCTCCAGGTGTGCTGTACAATTGTTGACCCTTTGCTGTGACCCCCTTATAGGTCATGCGACAGTACAATTTCCTCTAGGGAATGAAGAATGTATAGCAAAAAATCAAACAGAAAATATAGACTTAAAAGGTTAGAAACACTTTTCCACTGTAGAGTCTTCTATAGTAGGGCACACCTTACTGACATACTGTATATGTCTTTACAAATTTTTTCATATGCAGCACAAGTCCAGTAATGATCTTTGCTTCTGTCCAAATGCTACTGTATGTTAAGCAAAAATTTTTTATTCCAATAATATTTAAAGATATAAATATATAAGTGTTATAATTAACACATTTCTTTTCACGCTTCAGTTAAAATTAGTAGGAAATATTTGTAACTCATATTAATTTGTAATGTCCCACTTGCTGCTGCAGTGCCATGAAATAATATTTTACCTAGCACATGCACAGTTGATTCTCAAAATAGAATTATGCATTAATGTGCATTTTAAACTATGGGCTGTTATTACATTTCTTTTCAAGAAGAAAGAATCCATAACAAACATTTTGCTCATGGTTAAAAAAGTATACAAAAACAGTACTGTTCCTTTTGGAGCCCTCAGAGATCCAAGGGGAAAAGGTTTCGGAGTGATTTTTAAAAAAATCTTTTTTAAGGTTTTCATCATCAACATCATTTTGCATTTTCAATTTTAAGATTATTTAATCTATTATTTAATAATGGGTAAGTTAGTTGCTTGAAGTATTTGCAGACTTTCAGTTTTCAGTGTCATTTTTCCAAGTGTCTTCTCTGCTCATTGGTAATTGTTAATATTAGGATACAGTTAAGGGAGCAAATTACACATAAAAGAGGCAGATTAAAAGGAAAATGGAAGAGGAGAGTTAAGCATTTAAAGCTAGAGCAAAAATACTGGTAAACTGGTTGGGGCAAAATCTGGCATCCATTGGAGTTCCCAAAAACTGAGTTTGAGAACCACTGATGTAGAAAATGAGGAGTCTAGAAATTGTTTTTATCCAATAAGAATGTTTAGAAAAATCTGTAAAAAATTTTTGCAAAAGAATTGTTGTACAGCTTTATGAGAATAATTAGCAAGTAGAAAGTAGTGAAATATGGACATATCAACTTATCATTACACACTTTACATTCTGAGTAACACCTGGGATTTTTGTAGATGGCCAGTAAATTTGAGTATAACAAAAAACTACTATTGGTTGTCTGAGTGTATTAAGGGCTTCCTAAAAAGTCACCCTGTTTAAGAAATGAAGACACCGAAAAAGACAAAAATATATTTAATATAAGAGGAAAAACAAACACTTGGAAACAAATGAAGTACAAATAAAATGAAATATCAGTAGAAGCCCAAGTTTCCCTATTTTACTAATAAGAGATGCTAAAATCCAAATAATTTGGAAAACATTTAGTATAGGAAATTAGAACCATGCAAATATTTTCACAGAACTTTGTATTTATTGTCAAATTACAGTAACTCAAAATTGTGGGTTGGAATTAGGTTTATTAAACTAGATAAGACCTATTTATGCAACACAGAGTACACCAGTTTTTAGTTTACACACACACATGCACTCATTTCTTAATTGAACAAATCCAAAATAAGTGAATGAACTTTTAAAAGAAAGTTCAATTTACCAAATGTTTATCACTTCAAGGCTATTTCATAAGGAAAAAGAATTCACAGTCTTCAAATGCATGATGTGCTTATGTAATATGAAAATGAAAAGACATGTTCACATAACAAGTACATACTGTAAAGAAAAGTTGGGGAACCACTTGCTAAAATACGAGATGTTAAACCAAACCTGTGAAACAAAATGACCTGCTTAATATATTTTTTCTTATATCACTGCCCGAAACACAGCACTATTCCCTTTCTAACTAAGTAGGATGCAGAGGTTTTAAATCCAGTCATATTAAGTGTAGTTCCACATCTACTATATAATGAAACAGTAAGGTCTGTGTGTATGTCCAGTCCCTCAGAGTAATCTGACTGGTCAGTTTGGCTTTGGTGATAAGTTCAAAAGTGGAAGTGTGAGTGTGAGACACACAAGGAGGAAGAAAGGCATAGGAGGCATTCTGAGAGAGTCGCCTTCAAAGACTGAAAGTATAAAAGTGGACAGAAGGTGAGAAAAGTAACCCCAAAAATAATGACAGAGTCTGAGATGTAGGCTTTATGGATCACTTTGCTATTTTATAGTACTTGATTCAGTTGTGCAATTTTTAATTAAAGTATCAATATGCACTTTGTCAAGGAAGCTATACTACCAGTCAAATGTTTTAGAACACCTCATGAAATCAAAGCATAGAAAAATAAATAATGGCAAATAAAAAATAAGTCAAGGAATCATTAAGTGTACAAAATTTTATTCAAATATTTGATTCATCAAAGTAACCACCTTTTGCTGATATAACAGCCAAACTGTGTTAACCCTTTTGATTCAGAATGCCACTCACTCTGTGCAAGTCACCAACTCTGCCTCCAGCAAAAGAACCCCAGACCATCACACTTCCTCCTTCATGTTTGAGAGTTGGTGTCACACATTGAGGAACCATCTTTTCACCAACTCAACAGCATACAAACACTCTGTGTGATGAACCAAAGATTTCAAATTTTGATTCATCGGTCCATAAGTCTTTTTTCCAGTCTGCACTTGTCCACAGGGGGTATTTCAAGGTCCTATTTTGTTATTTAAGGAAAAACTTTCTTACTGTTATACGCCCTGTGCAGCACAAAGTCTCCTCCTCACATTGAAAGAAATTGAGATTTGCTTTTTTTCGACCACTGTTAAGCTGTGCTTGTGAGTTGTGCAGTTGTGCTCTGAGGTGCCTGTGTCGCAAGCTGACAGATCTCCTCCTATCAGAGTTTTTTCTAGTTTCCAATTGCCTTTGGATTGTGTAGGACACCGTACTCACTGACACTTTGATTTTTTTGCAATTTCTCTAAATAAAAGGCCTACATTTCTAACGGTAATAATGCTCTGAATTTACAAATTTCTACAGTATAGTATTCTCCAAATAGTACTTCAAAGTTCAACCAGTAAGGAAGGGTTACAAAACTTATTACGTGGGTCTATCACAGGTCACTTTGCTATAACATTTGATTTGATTCAGTTTTGATATATGAATTTATAGAATTCACCTGCAATTTCTGAAGGAAGCTATGGTGAAATATTTTTTTCTCTGTAAAGCGCAATTTGATTGACGCTATAAGGGGGAGAAGGGACGGAGCTTAGGTGTTGTTTCTTATTTACTAAATTATAATCAACTTGAAATCAGCTAAATGTTAAAACTGTTTTTATTCACACCCCTAAGCACAAGCCTTATGAACATTACCATGCTGAGCTAGACATGTTACAGAAAAAAGTGCTTGAACAGCAGACACCACAGCACCATATGAATCGTCAAGGAGCCTACCACTTCAATGTTGCCAACCCATATCATAGGTAGGTCATAAAATCAGAACTGGTGCATAGTCAAAGAAATTTGTAATAATTATTATTTGTGAAACTGCTATGTGAAAGTGACTGAGCTGCTTTTCTATGTCTTGCTAAAGAACAAGTTTTTTACTTTAAACCAATTTTCTGTGCTTAGCTTTTTAATTGAGGTGAGGTTAGTAAATGCATGACTACTGCTCTTCAAAGATACGGACTGGAGGAATGAAATAGCATCATTAGCAGAAATTAACAGAACAATGAGTATTCAGGACGAGTGCTACATAAAGTAAGTGTCTTCAAAAGGATGAAAATTTTGTAATAAAAATAGTACTAGGGTGTTGTACCGTGTTAGCCATTATGAATGTAGAGAAAAGCCAAGCAAAATGACACCTTTTATTGGCTAACTAAAAAAGATTACAATATGCAAGCTTTCGAGGCAACTCAGACCCCTTCTTCAGGCAGGTGTTCACCATAGTAGTGCAATTTAATATTTAAGTTTTGTTTTTTTTTTTTATCTGGCCCATGTATATTGTTTATGTACTGTACTAGTACCTGTATACTCTTTATATGACAGTAAATACAATTTGTATATGGAGAGAATTATTATATGAGTTAAAAATATTTTATTTTAGATCCCATTTGATTATAAACTTACAAAAATATAAAGTCATTGCTTTAACACAGACTTATACACTTGAGACAAATTAACAAATGATATCTTTAATTTATGGTTTACGTTTGATACAATATTCAATGACTGTTTAGGCCATCTGCCTCACAGTTTCAGTATTTGTGTTTAAATAATGATTTACCTTCTGTCAACCACTCCATGTTAGTACTAGTTTTCTTTAGGCACTCTGACTGCCACCTAAAAATGTATGTGTTAAGTTGGCTATAAACTGCCTACTGATAGCCCGATGTCTTGTTCATGACTCATTGTTGTCTTGAATTTACTTTAGATGGGACTGGTCTTAGTGACCGTGTAATGAAAAATGTACTAAAATATAGTATATGAGATAATTGGTTAGTGTTATTTTACTCATGACTATATATTTAATAGTTCATGTAGATCACAGACACAATCAGTGCTGTATGAAATAATCTATAATGGAAGATATGGATGGATACATACTATATATACAGTATGTTGTCATCTTGGGTATTTCCTTTCATAATTCATAATTCTCAATTTGATGTTCAAAATGTGCCTTTATTATATAATATATTTATACAATGGAATATAATTTTCTACATTTTAAAACTTTTGATGTGCTTTTTGGTTAATGTGTAGTGTGCAAGAGTTTGCCAAACCCAAGGCAACAAATGCTGTTGTAATTTGTTGTCTTCATTGTATAATCTGATTTTATGGATGCTGTACTGCCTACATACACTCCTGGTACTGTGTTCTGTTTTAATAGGCCTGCTGTTAATAATGATGAGTTCCTGCAAAGACGACATGAAGCAAACCAGAATAAAATTAAAATAGAAAAGCAGCTGGTAAGCATTCATTTAAAGCTGTATCAACTTCCTGGCATAATATCTGTACAAAATAATAATAATAATATTCAAAGTCAAAAGTATAAGAGTTAAAACTATAAGAATAAAGCCAAAAAAGCATATATCACAGGCTGAGACAGAAATCTTGTCATTCAATGTTTACATCAGCAAAGCAATCTGGAAAACAGAATGCAGACTGCAGATCCAGGTAAATGATAAATGTTGGCACCCAAATGGCAGAGCTTTCTCTTTTAACATAAATTGTTTAGTTGATGAGGAGGAATACCAGTCTGCTGCTGCTTTTAACAGTAGACATATTACTTACATTAACGATTTAAGAATGGATAACTTTTATCTTCTTCATTTACAAATAATCAGTATAAAGGGAATATATATTATAACAAAATACTTGAAGTGAAAAATTTGGAGGTGAGGAAATTTGTGTGTGGACTTGATGTTTCATTCTGCCACTTTAAACATTTATTACAATAACATTAGTCATTTCTAGGTAGAATAACGTATTCATATTAATAGAAGGCTTTTTATAACAATAGTAATAGGATGGTGGTGTTGTCTTCTTTGACATTCCAATTGTTAGGTTTAGCTCAAATACCTTCCATTTGCACTTTGTGTTTTATTGTGCAAAATAAAAAGATTTTATAAGAATATTGTTCAATTCATTTGTGTTATTTACTTTTGGTATTTATCTTTGTGTTATTTGCATTGAGTAGTGTTATTTCCTCGCTTGGAAGCAAGTTTAATTCTCAGATTAGGTTCCTTCATTGTCAAGCATGCTCTGTTTATGTATGTATTGTTGTTCCGTGTTTAGTGGCATTATCAAAGGAGCTGTCTATGGAGCCATTAGGCCAATTGCTCCACTCCAGAAACACCTCACCCTCACTCCCCAATCCTGGAGAGATGCTAGAGATATGTTGCATAAGATTTATTTGAAAACTCCAGAACAGATGCTTTTGAGTCGATTAGTTGATAGAGGCCATTTACCTGTATAAGGGTGGATCTGTACATGATCTGTCACCCTAATACATATAGCTAGCCTAGAGTGATGGTGACTGCAAAATCATAATCTTACAAAAGCAGCCACAATCATAAACATATAATAATATAATCAAAATGTCTATGCAATCAAAATGTAATATTCATATTTAAACATTCCCCATTACTGTTTTCTGTTTACACATGTAGAGATCATCAATTTAATTATCTACTAGTGGATGATGTCAGAAAAAATTTCAAACATGAAAGTGACTACAGAAAACGTTTTTAGCAAGCCATTAGTGAGTACTGAAGTGTAATATCAACCACTTCTTAGATGATAGTAAACAATGGATGATAATTCATATTGTCATGTTGATTGCTCTGCGGTGGGTTGGCACCCTGCCCAGGATTGTTTCCTGCCTTGTGCCCTGTGTTGGCTGGGATTGGCTCCAGCAGACCCCCGTAACCCTGTGTTCGGATTCAGCGGGTTGGAAAATGGATGGATGGATGGATGTTGATTGCTTAATTTTTTTTATTATTATTGTTATTATTACATCTGAGGATTTATGAAAAATGAAATACTACAAATACAAGTTTCAAGCAATTACATTCACCTTTTCATTAATCCAAATAGCAAACAAATTACATTCATATTGCTATTATTTCAAGTAGCACAAGTATGCTCTATGAATCTAAATGGAGGAAAAAAAATTAAACAAGTCCACAATGATATTAACTAGTATTGAAAGCAACATCTAAACTGTGTATCCAAGACCAGGTTTCTTGATACATTTGAATCTAGGAATACTAATGATGGTGAGGTATTGAAAGTGGCCAAACTCAGTCATTTTTTGTGGTGTAGTGTAGTGTATTATTTTTGCTCCCTCTCTCTTTTTATGATAAGTATGTGACCACAGGTGTGATCCTCCCATAGTTTAGATAAACTGGAAATGTGAATTAGTCTGATGTGGTTATATGTGTTTGTGTGTGTATAATCGTACTCTTCAATTAACTTGCGATCCATCCTCTAACCTTTCAATATAAATGGAGTGAGATATTAGTAAAATTAATAGTAAAATTAATTATAATATGCTGTAGTATTTTACTTGGAAAATTAATGTATCATGTAATAGACAAAATATTTTTTGGCAACATCTGATATGGCATTGTGAAGGATAGTCGAAAGCCACAAAATCTCATCTGTCGTACACATTATTGAATTGTTCAAACAGGTTCATTGCATTAACTAGACTGATTTACACAACACAGTTAGCAGTTGCTGCTGCCAATAAAGTTGCTCATCCTGTCTTGTCTGACATTATTAGACACCTCCGGGGTCTTGCTTTCATGTGGCATTGACATTAAATCCCTTCCTTTTATAGCTCCTGACTAACAGACAGGAAGGGGAGCTTAGGTTACCTCTTCATGTTAAATGAGAGCCTGTAAGGCTCATATGTGTTAATATGATATCACTGAAATACATACTTGTCTCTTCAAATTTGCTTTGAAATAAGCAGTGATAAACTACATGGAATTTGTGTTGGATTGTTGTTTTATTAATAAATCTACATACTGCACTGCTCTCAGAATCCAGTATGAATCTAATATTATGCCTTCGGTATACACATTTATTAATTTTATTAGCAATAAGCCCCAGCAAAACAAAAATTATGCGCATTTTGAACTCCATCCAGGATTGGCACCTGCGTTATGCCTAAGGCTACCATGCTAAGGTATGGTTGTTCATGATCTTGAAATGGTAAATGTAGATTAAGAAAAAAGCTGTATGGCAGTCTGAATATCAGCTTATTAAAAGTGCATTTCATGGATACAGTCAAATGGTAAAATTGCCTGCAAATTCTAAAAGTGCCTTATAGTGCTTTTTCAGTCTTAATGTGCTAGCGGGGAAAAAACACAGTGAATCTTTATTACATGCCATTATTAATGAGCATTATCAAAAAGCAATTTACAAAACACTAGTGTCCCATCCATGGCTGGTTCCCCATTTGTGCCCAATGATACCAAAATAGTCTTTTACTCACCAGAATCATGAATTACATAAGTTGGTTTTATAGGGTGGTGAGCCCATGGGAAGGGGGACCCAGTTGCCTCTTCGGGCTGTGCCCGGCCGAGCCCCATGGGTGCAAGCCCGGCCACCAGGCGCTCGCCAACGAGCCCCACCTCCAGGCCTGGCTCCAGAGGGGGGCCGCCGACAAGTAGCCACCCATGGAAAGCACGCACCGCTGACAAGTAGCCACCCATGGAAAGCACGCAAGACAGCCACGCCCACCAACTCTAAGACCATTGGATACGACGACAACTCGCAGAGCCACGACCACCAACTCGGATGCAGCAACTCACAGAGCAGAGCGTCATTCGCTTTCATCTCTGCTACACTCCACATGCACCTCTGAAGAAGTATGTTTGTCGCGGATGTGAATTGCTGTATGCGCCGTGTAGAACAGTTTGCGAGGGGTATCCCATGGTCTTACAGTTGGTGGGCGGGTCTCTGTTAGTTGCTCTTGTGAGGTTCAGTCTCTCCCTGTGCATTTCCTGTGCGACACACACACACACACACACACACACAGAGGCAGCGCGAGAGAGAGAGCCGCACACACACACAGGCAGCGCCAGAGAAAGACAGATGCACACACACACACACAGAGGCAGCGAGAGAGAGAGCCACGCACACACACAGGCAGCGCCAGAGAGAGGCAGAGGTATACACACAGGCAGCGCGAGAGAGAGACAGACGCACACACACAGGCAGCGCCAGAGAGAGAGCCAGGCAGCGCCAGAGAGAGACAGATGCACACACACACAGAGGCAGCGAGAGAGAGAGCCACGCACGCACACAGGCAGCACCAGAGAGAGAGCCGCGCACACACACAGGCAACGCGAGTGAGAGAGAGGGCTGGACTCATAAGGTAGGAAGGCAGTTAAAGAATGCACTGGGCTTGATTTTGTTTTCACTTCTGTTTACAGCGATCGGTTCGTAGTGTACATTTTTGAAATGTTACTTTTCTTGGTGGTCTATTAAATTACATATTTTTTCAAATGTTTATTTTTTGTTGCTATAGCGCAAACTATTGCAGTGTTAGTTTTCTCTGTTGTTCAAGGTTTTCTCAGTGTTATTCAATGTTTTTACATTTAGTTTACAATTACACTGTGCATTCTATGGTTTCATTAACTATATTTGTGCTTAAAAACTTACAAAAATATATATTTACATGCAGTTCGTATGGTCTGGAATGGATTAATTGTATTTACATACAATCCTATGGGAGAAATTGCTTCGGTTCACGACCAAATCGGTTTACAACCAGAGTTTGGGAACGAATTATGGTCGTGAACCGAGGTTCCACTGCATTCTTTTCGGTTATGACGCATGACCGCGTCCACCATCGCAAATTGTTTTACACGCCATGGTCTTAGAGTTGGTGGGTGGGTCTCCGTGAGTTGCTCTTGTGTATGCTTCAAGAACGAGGGTGGACGCGGCAGGACCATCTAAGAAGAGGCATGTTTGTCGCGGATGTGAATCGCTGTATGCGTTGTGTAAACGTTTGTTTGTCGCAGATGTGAATCGCTGTATGCAGCATGTAAAACAGTTTGCGAGGGGTATCCCATGGTCTTAGAGTTGGTGTGTGGGTCTCTGTTAGTTCCTCTTGCGAGCGGGCACATGACCAAGCAGTGTGTATGCTTCGAGAGCAAGGGTGGACGCGACAGCACCATCTAAGAAGAATCATATTTGTCTCGGATGTGAATCGCTGTATGCAGCATGTAAAACAGTTTGCGAGGGGTATCCCATGGTCTTAGCAGTGTCTATGCTTCGATGTGAATCGCTGTATGCAGCATGTAAAACGCTGTATTGTATGTTGCCCTCTCCAGAGTAACATCTTTTCATTCACCTACAGTCGTATCCTCAAAACCAGCCCCATTTGGACAACTGTGTCTTTCAGGAAGTGTTCACCCATCAATACATAATTATGTGGCATATGCTACGCCACGGGTTGGCTAGTTTTTTATATTATTTTATTATTTTAATCCATCCATCCATTATCCAACCTGCTATACCCTAACTGCAGGGTCACGGGGGTCTGCTAGAGCCAATCCCAGCCAACACAGGGCGCAAGGCAGGAAACAAACCCCGGGCAGGGCACCAGCCTATCGCAGGGCACACACACACACACCAAGCACACACAAGGGGCAATTTAGAATCGCCAATGCACCTAACCTGCATGTCTTTGGACTGTGGGAGGAAACCGGAGTACCTGGAGGAAACCCACGCAGATACGAGGAGAACATGCAAACGCCACGCAGGGAAGACCTGGGAAACGAACCCAGGTCTCCTAACTGCGAGGCAGCAGCGCTACCCACTGTGCCATCCATTTTATTATTTCATTTGGCAAATTACAAAGGCACAAATGTTAATTTAATTGTAACTCTTAATTATAGTATGATTGATATTGGTTGTGCATTTTTGTATGAGTGGGTTTCTGTCTTGCACCTGAAGGTGCTAGCAGCCTCCCTTCATTTATTGAAATAAGTAGGTTAAAAGTTGATTGTTGATATTGTGATGGATGGCCGGCTTCATATTCCGGCCCTCACTCCCAGGCCGCCAGGAGGAGCTCTCCCGACAGCATGGACGGGCCCCGAATTCCAGCAGGGCCTCATGGACTATGTAGTTTTTATGCACAGCCCTGCTGGATAGCTTGGGGACCACTGGGAGTCGCTGTAGGGAGGCTCATGGACTCGTATGTGCCCTATAACCTGGTAGTACGCCCTGGTCACGTGAACAGGAGAGATGACGTACTTCCAGGTTGAAGAAAAGGACTTCTACCCTGACCCAGAAGTAATAAGGACTTGTGGACTATTGGGCAGGAACACCTCCGGGTCAGGGAATATAAAAGGACTCTGGGAAAGCCCAGACACTGAGCTGAGCTGGGAGGTAGGGTGGCGAAGTGTCTGGGAGAGGAGGAGTGATTATTATTGTGCTTTATTATTGGTTTATATGAGTAGTGTGGAGTGGAGGGTGCTTTGTGCACGTGATTGCAAAATAAAAGAGTCTTGGACTTTTACCTGGTGTTTGGAGTGGTGCCTGAGGGTTCAAGAGGTGGATCAGAACCTCAACTGCTACACTGGCGTAGTCGGCAGGATTATCTGGCCGTCTGTTGGCAGAAAACCTGCATTTAAAACAAATATTGTGTGGGCAGGAAACCCTAAGAAGGTCCCTCTTCAACGCACGGAGGTGCAAACACCTCCCACTACAGAGAGCGCTGCGACTGTGAGCTTTGCTAAACTTCAGACCACGATGGGGAAAAAATCCGGAAAAAAGAATGGGCGTACTAAGTGGGTGCAGACCCTGACAGAAGCCGAGAAGACCTGGACTTACCTGACTGGGAGTGAGGAGGACTGGGCACTGATAAAGGCTGAACGAGCTCGAGTGGCGCAACAGCAGGAACGCTGTCAGCCATCGGACACGCCGGAATCCCTAAATAGATTGGGAACACCGCTGCCTAGTCTGGAGGTATGTGCCGGGAAAACGCCCGAAGTGCCGGGGAGTTTTTATTCCTATTTTGCAGAAGCCTGCTTCCAGAAAAAAAGCGGTGGGTTGGATGCCTGCCTCATACCTCAGCAAGATGGCCGCGATAACCAGAAGGCAGGCCAGGCTAGGAGTCGGCAAGCAACGAGCCCATTCGAGGGATACGACCACGTGACCTCGCGCGATGGATGCCGGGACGGAGAAGGTCAGTTTGGGTCCTTCGGTGAGGTCATTATTTCCCTGATGGTTCTGAGCTCCCTGAAAAGGAAGGGGGAGGCGAGCGAAGCAGCGCCGGAATTAAATAAAGAGGAAGAGGAGCGGAATGTGACTGAACGGTCTGCCGACAAATTAGAAAAGGCAGATCGCAGTCGGCCGTTGGAGGCCACCCGATCCTCTTCGGACTCCAAGTCCCAGGAGCCTTTGTGCGACCCAGCAGAACACGTGCCAGAAGTGGACATGCTCATGGGCTCCCGGCCGGCAGGTAAGGAGAAGGCGGAAGCGAAATTACCTCCGGCCGAAGTAAATAACTTTGTGGACGTGCAGGACCTCGAGAAGTACCTTGAGCCCGTATATACTTGTGGAACGTGTGGAAGAGCTGGGAGCTACAGCCGAGGCGCCGCTGAAAGGACTACTGGAATACCTGCGGCGATTAGGCCGAGAAGCCCCAGTCTTGATTGATTCGGCGGTACAGGTAAGCCGTACCGTATATCATAAGGGGACGCAGTGCGATCCGGGCCCGCAATTAATAAGTAGCGGGTGCCAAGTCACTGCGAACCCGACAAGTAATTGTGGCACGATAACCGAGTGGTCGGGGAAAGGAACGAACGAGCCGGGGCAAGCGTATGACGCGGCCTCCCGGAGCGATTCGGACCTCCAGACCCCGACCTGTGTTATAAGGGAGTTGTCGCTGGTAACCGGAGGGGCGGGGGAAGCGCCAATCGAACCGATACAGCTGAAAAGTGCTGTTACCCGGAGCGATACGGTGCTGAGGACGCCGCCTCCTAAGAAGCGAAGGTCAACGGGTGTGCTGACAGCAAAGAGGCTCTCTTTTACCAATAGAGAGACTCAAGCTGTGCACAAGCCCCAGAATAAGCAGGAGATCCCCAAAATAAAACGCGGGTCTCCTGACAAGATGGACAAACGGGCTGAGAGCAGCGAGGCGGCCATAAAACCTCCCTTGGCGGAGGAAAGGGCAGAGTTGACAGAATTCCCGAGATGTTTCCGGTCTCAGGGAGAAAGACAACCGGGAGGACGACGACGGTGTTACAACTGTCATCAGCCGGGCCACGTTTGGCGAAGTTGTCCTCGGAGGACAGGGGAACAGAGAGACAGACAATACACCGTTCCCCCTAGGTTCTCTGGGGGCCCTAGACAACACGGCCGAGGCCCGACTGACGCGTCCTCCTGGAGGAGGACATCCCTCGCGGGGCTGGACGCTCCGCCCCAGTTGTCGTCGCTAAGGTGGGGGGGATTGTGATGGATGGCCAGCTTCATATTCCAGCCCTCACCCCCAGGCCGCCAGGAGGAGCTCTCCCGACAGCATGGACGGGCCCTGAATTCCAGCTGGGCCTCATGGACTATGTAGTTTTTATGCACAGCCCTGATGGATACCTTGGGGACCACCGGGAGTCGCTGTAGGGAGGCTCATGGACTCGTATGTGCCCTATAACCTGGAAGTACGTCCTGGTCACGTGAACAGGAGAGATGACATACTTCCAGGTTGAAGAAAAGGACTTCTACCCTAACCCGGAAATAATAAGGACTTGTGGACTATTGGGCAGGAACACCTCCGGGTCAGGGAATATAAAAGGACTCTGGGAAAGCCCAGACACTGAGCTGAGCTGGGAGGTAGGGTGGTGAAGTGTCTGGGAGAGGAGGAGTGATTATTATTGTGCTTTATTATTGGTTTATATGAGTAGTGTGGAGTGGAGTGGAGGGTGCTTTGTGCACGTGATTGCAAAATAAAAGAGTCTTGGACTTTTACCTGGTGTTTGGAGTGGTACCTGAGGGTTCAAGAGGTGGATAAGAACCTCAACTGCTACAATATTCTAAACTAGATCATTAATTCATATTTCTTCTGGTTTATCCAGTTTACAGTTTTCTTCTTCTTCTTCTTCTTCTTTTCCCATGTCTATGTGTCTGGGGAGATTTATTCAATAAGAAATTTAGGTTTAGATTGCAGCTGAGAAAATAGTTGATCTATGCCCTGAAAATAAATAAAGGGATCAAAGAATTTTTAAAGATGGACTTCTAGAAGTCACTTCAAAATGTCCCAAGCATTTTTTTATTTTGTGAGCATAAAAAGGCTGTTCAGAGAATCTCTTTTTTCCTTGGGTATAAAGCACTGATCTGCTTTGTAATGTTTGCCTGTCCATCTGTTATTCAGTTAAATTCAATTCAGTTTATTTTTGTATATTGCTTCTCAAGGAGTGCAGGCTCACAGGTAAAATGCATTTACAGCTTTACAAATTACTAATTATATAATGCATACACATACAGAAACAGATTTGTTAAAATACAGGAAAACAAAGCAGATCCAAACTCATTAAAATAAATGGAACACACACTTATGAATATGCCCATACACATATAACCAACATAACCAGTACAGAGTCATCAATTAACCTAATGATCATATCTTTGGGCCCTGTGGGTTGGTTTCATTTTTGATTTTTTTAAATTTTCATGAGAATTATATGAAAAAAGAATGGGAAGTTAAACTCATGCTAAAATGTAACACATTACAACATGGTTTGAATAGAGACAAGAGCTTTATGTCCAGAGGATTGTTTGCATCTCTCGGACTGACACAGACAAACTGTCTGCAGACCCACATTGTATTGAAAAACTCATCAGAAATTTCAAAAGACTTTGTTGG
This sequence comes from Erpetoichthys calabaricus, assembly GCF_900747795.2. Lineage (NCBI taxonomy): Eukaryota > Metazoa > Chordata > Cladistia > Polypteriformes > Polypteridae > Erpetoichthys > Erpetoichthys calabaricus. Next base: position 114,416,766 of record NC_041397.2, read on the forward strand.
ACAGTTATCTTATCCAAAGATCTTGACTATATATTGTTCTCCTCTCTTTATAAATGAATTTTAGCCTGAAGAGGTCTATAAATTTTTTTCATTTAAGATGTCTCATTTAAAGATTTACCAATGTTGTTTCTTGTCCTAGTGTGTACAGTATATAAACACAGGCAACTGCAGTTTCTGTATTACATCTTGCCTGAAGAAGGGGCCTGAGTTGACTTGAAAGCTTGCATTTTATAATATTTTTAGTTAGCCAATAAAGGGTGTCATTTTCCTTGACTTCTCACTATATTCATAGTGGCTAACATGGTACAAGACCCTAGTACTACAAAAAACAAACAAAATTTTGCACAACTATGCATCCGGTTGTTATTATTATGCTTTATTTAGAAGCAGACACTATTATTTAATAAGTCTAAATCACATTGTAGTTTTTAAAAATTAATTAATACAATAATTGTAATTCTTTTCTTTAGATACAGCATATAAACAGATTTAATGCTGCACAGTGTCTTGGGTGTTTGGTTAGCATATTACTGTACTTTTGAGTAAGCAGATTGTGATGCTATGTGGGAGAATCAAGCTTCAGCAGTTAATGCTTTAAAATAAAATTGACTGTTACCTGCTACAGGGGCTGCGTCCTTCTACAGGTGATGCTAATCACCGCAGAGTTCCAGCACAGTCCCCCAAAGCTCTCCCACCTGCAGATGTGCCAAGAAAACAAGGTGGAAAGCAAATTAATGAGGAGGTGAGTCAAATTTTATAGTAAATAAAACTGAAGTCTATAAGTAGTGTCTGTGGAAAAGAAATAGGATAAAAACCTGGAAGCGAGGATGCACCAAATTCAAATGTTGGAGTAATGAATTATTATTAATTTAACTGTTCAATTACATGTTCAAAATATCAGGTAACAGAAGAACTCAAACAATGCCAGTGCCTTTCATACTTGGCCATTATAAATCCTGAGATGTTTTAACATGTGCTATTATCTGATTAGGTTTCTTTTTTTTTCTCAAGGACTACTTGAAACAGCTGAAGGCCATACGGCAACAGTATCATAGAGAAATGAAAGATATGAAGGCTAAAGCAGTTCTGGAGGTAAAGATCAAATGTTTGTACTATAATGAGTCACAGAATTTGTCATCTGATATTTCAATACTGGAACTTGAGTCCCTAAGGTATAAAGGTTTTTCGAAGTTTATTTATTTATTTATAAAATCTCACACTAAAAACAACTTTAAAGTATCAGGTAGGTGAACTCTCTCAAAAGACAGTGTCTGTATTTTCTTTATGAATTCTATAAAGTAACTCCTTGTTGTGAATAGGGAATATTGTTTTGAAGTCTGCTAAGGGTATATACATCCTGTGTTAAAAGTCTTTTGTTTAGTACATTTCATGAAGTGTGCCTTCACATATGATATTTAGATTGAAGATAAGTTAATTGTATTTTTATCTATAATATGTCTAAGGGTGACTTCAATCTCTAGTGCTTGACTGGGATGTGAAATTTCTTCTTCCCCATGTTCAGATGATTTCCAACAGAGAAAATCTTTTCTTCCACAGTATGTTGATAAGCCGAAGTATGCAGAAGGGTTGTACACTTTGCTGTTGGGATGGGTCATGTTTCCCTATAACCCTGAAAAGAACAAGAGGGTTTGATGGTTTGATGCAATTCTGCCATATCTTTAAAAGAAGATATAGATAGAAAGATAAAATAGAAGCTTTGTTTAAAAGTGTTTTCAAATTATAAATCAAAATGTATTGGAACATTAGTCATACTCAATTTGGCTAAAATGGTATTGTTATTTAACAATCATAGGACTAAACATAATTAAACATTATTTAATTAGTCTTTGCCTTTTACATACAGAAAAATATATAGAGAGAAAAAGGTTAGGAGCACACACTGATACAGCGCATTGCCGCACCAACAAACCAACTCAGATTCCAGATTAGGACCCGAGTGCAACCGTGCAGTGGGTGACACCTCAGCACCACACTAGTTCAGATGGAGTGGGAGAGTGTGAGTTTTTTTATGGTGGCTGGAGTGCCAATTCTGCCACCACCTCCAGGTTTTTCCCTGCAGGTTGGAGGGCCTACATGCAGGGCTGGATGCTGATTAACATCATACCCAGGGCGGAGCAATTGCAGGTTAAGGGCCTTGCTGAAGTGCCCAACGAAGTAGAGTCACTTTTGGCGTTCACAGGATTCGAACCAGCAACCTTACAATTGCCAGTGAAAATCCCTAGCCTCAGAGCCACCACTCCGTCCGGAAAAAAGTATATAGTATGCCTAAAATCTTTAACAACATAAAACATATTATGGGAGGCTATGAAAGCTAAAGTAAATTCTGTAGGATGTGAGAATACAACCTGCCTCTTGTCCTATCATGACATCCTGACAAAGTGACTTGTCAGTTTATATAGCATCTTTCACTCTGAGCATCATCACATGTATTTTCACAAATGAAATAAAAAATAATTTCCTCCATTTACTGTATCACTTGATTCGCTTTTAGTGTTGGAAGGGTTCAGACCCTCCCCTAGCACAGTTAGGCACAGGGCTGATACCAAACCTAAATAAGGCATACTCATACACACATTGACTAATACTGGAATATTTAATTTCCAGTCACCCTAACATGCACATCACCAGAAAGTGAAAGGAAACTGCGGAGAAGCCAGAGAAAACCCACACAAATATAGGTACTGTAGAAGTTCTTTACAAACAGTAGCAGGTCTGCAATACAAACCGTGTCTTCAATGCAAAGCAACTAGAGAGGATTTTAGCAGAATATGGTATAATAAGTCTTCTCATATAAAATATTATGAGCTTATATTCCACATGAAAAGACTTTTTGTGTAAAGTATAGATGCATGATTGCTTTAGTCACCTTATAAAAAACGCAGGTTGACTTTATTCATTGATATAGTATATTCATTGTTTAAGGAGCCAAATAGTGAGAGAAGCTATCTTTGATTATGCCTTCTAAACGTTTTCAGAATAAA